>NC_136270.1:46256083-46443583 GCF_964187855.1 Myxine glutinosa
CTCTGCTGGTGCCCACACCGACCTCTGTGTCACAAATTAGACTCCCATCTCCGCGCTCCACGGAGGCCGCGTAGCATATTGAGGCCCGGGAGTCTGATGGATATAAAGTGGGACGCAAGATTACAATCCTAATCAGTAGACGGTATTCATAGAATACTTACCCTGCGCAGTCAACTTGTTGCAAGGCGACTCTTCTGTTTTTGAACATTTTTTTTTCTTTGACCCAATATGGCTGCCAGACCACGTGAGCGATGACATCATAAATTTATATTCTCTAATATAATTGTTGCATAGATCACGCTCAATACATTTCAAACTGATCAGACTAAGCGTTGTCCCTGTCGAAGTATGACGTCATAATTATGGCACCATTGACGTCATTGTTAACAACACGTATTCCCCAAATGGAGTTCTTTACAATGAGCCATGTTTCAATTTTTTCCATGCAGCGGTTTTGGAGATATAGAGGATTAAATGGTGCAACATTTTTCGGTTTTTCCAAGATGGCGCCTGTACCACATGACATATGACGTCATGATTATCATTAAAATATTCTACAGGAGGAGCCGCTCCTATGGTGAAAACTTCGTGCCCATCAGACCAACAGTTGCTGAGAAAAAAAATTCACAATGATCGGATAAGTGTTGTACTTGTCGAATTATGACGTCATAACGAAGGCACCGATGACATCTATATCATATCTTATTTCCCACGGGGAGTACTTGACAATGAGGCATGTTTCAATTTTTTCCATTAAGCGGTTTGGGAGATATAGACGTGTAACGTTTTTCCAAGATGGCGTCCGTACCGCTTCGCGAGCGCAGGGTAACCAGATCTGATATTGAGCACTTCACCCAGCAACAATGATGCCAGCACTCTTCAACATCAACACTGACTCCTAGATGGAGTCATAAGATTAAACTCTAATCAACTTGTGATCTCATGATATCAATATGGTATCTAACCTCAAAATAATTATTTTAATATGATTGCACAAAATCAGTGTCATCATCATTATCATCGGATAGTTCTGAAGTCGTGTCTTCAAGTAGGCAAATCTAGGTAGTCCCACCTGCTGGTATTTAATGGCACAACAGGGGCTCAACCTCAAGACCCTAAGATCTAAGGCCAGCCACCTTAACAGTTAACCCAACACCTGTCTTACTTTACAATTACTTTAATATTTTCATTGTTTACAAGCTATTCAACTATTATTTAATTTCCGAGGGAAAACTGCCGTGAGTTTGGAATATTAAAACTAGCAACGGTACCTGCCCTACAGGTGGGGCTTCAATTGGGAGGCCCAAATGAAAAGGTAAAATATCAGAAATTGAAGGCTTTATTTATTTTAAACGATATATATAAATATCCGTTAAATCATATCACACGCAAATCATCAAAATGTAAACAGTATTTGTAGAATTTCAACAAAAGCCACAGCAATGTTCTTATCGGTAAATATTATTCCATCGTGTTTGGAAAAACTGGAAAATTGGAAAATTGGAGAAATTGGGAAAAATTTTGGAAAAACAATA
Source organism: Myxine glutinosa (assembly GCF_964187855.1). Taxonomy (NCBI): domain Eukaryota; kingdom Metazoa; phylum Chordata; class Myxini; order Myxiniformes; family Myxinidae; genus Myxine; species Myxine glutinosa. Next base: position 46,257,619 of record NC_136270.1, read on the forward strand.
CAGCCTATTTTACTCCAGGGGGTCCCAGGATTACCCACCCAAAATTTCGTTGCGATCGGTTCAGCCGTTTTTGCGGTACCTGGGAACAGACGGACAGACAGACAGACGGACAGACATTTGGTGAATTATAGTAAGATGTGGTACCAAGGAAAGATTTTTAAAACTTTGCTTTGCAAAAGATTTGAAAAAAACAAAAGATTTAAAAAACTTTGTATCTTGCAGATAACTTTGCTTTGCCTTGACGAAAGGTTAACACCTGAAACGTGTCTCATGGTGGGTAGCTTACCTGGATAACCATCCTGTTGCTTTCATCCATTGTGCCTACCTGTCCGCCGATGCAGTTCGACACTCGTCTTCATGAGCAAGACTAGTTCTTCATTCTCCAACCTTTCATATACTTTGCTGAGATGATTGAAACACAAAACCTGCGGTAATCTTAGCATAATTAAAGTGTCTGTGGATTTTAATTGGTCAGACAGATGGTCGAATATGACAAAAAGGAAACCGAAAAAAATGCATGAATGGCTTTAACTGCCACCTGCTGACACCTCCTGCTGGGTTCAAACGAAGCAACGCAAAATCTTGAAGGAAATTTCACAGTTAGCAGAGCCCATGACTTCGACATCATTACAATAATCAGATAGAATGGCCCCTTTATTTGGCGACAAAATGGCTGCCATTGTGAACATCATTCAACACCAACTGACGTGCCCAATTTAACATCTCAACCTGACCGTCCATGACCTTTGGTCCTGCGACTACAGCTTCAGTGGAACCTTTTCTGGGTACCTCATTTCTTGTTTACATTTTCTGTCCGCTCTTCGTTTTATGGGAAATAACTCCAAATGGAAAATAATCAGGTATAGCTCGGAGAAGTTACGATTCAGGAAACAGAAGGTGAGTTGGTACAGAGAAGATATGGACGTTCAACCACTAAAGTTGTCGCTTCGACGAAGGCTCAGGTCTGACGATTCAACCACGGATGGCATGGTACCCCACTGGGACTTCCTCATTGAAGACCATGCACTAGGTGGTTCAAGTCACAGTTGAAACACTAATTCTGTGGTTGAGATCACAGTTGAAGACCACTTGGTGATTAGAATTATATGAATGGTATGAACGAGGTTATTCCATAGTAAACAAGATAAATTGATAGATCATGTCCATGATAGGGTATGAATGAACCACAGGCATGATTGGACAAATGGTCTCTACCAGTGTCTAAGTGTCCTTCCTTGTACATCCTTGCATTTCATGAAAATAACAAAGGGTAAGAAAAAAATAATAATAATATAAAAAGTCATGTGAAAAAGTAAGTACATCCCATGTAAAGTTTTGACTTTTTCAACATATATCAACATACAGCTATATGATCTTCATTTCAACAATATTGATAGATAAAGGTGATATAACATAACAAATATCATGAAACATTTACATTTTGTAGTCCATTGTATAATTTAAATAAACATAAATGCAAATTTCGCATGTGGAAAAAGTAAGTACACCCTTGGCTCTAATAAGTGATGTTGCCCCCTTTGGCGGAAACAACCTCAAGTAGGCGTTTCTTACAACTGTCTACCAGTCTCTGACATCGACTGGGATAAAAAATTTTGCCCACTCCTCCATGCAGAATTCTTTCAGCTGTGCGATGTTTGAGGGGTTTCTTGCATGCACAGCTCGTTTCTAATCCCCCCACAACATCTCGATGGGATTTAGATCCGGGCTTTGACTTGGCCATTCCAGAACCCTCCATTTCTTTCTTTTCAGCCATTCCTTGTGGATTTACTGGTATGTTTAGGGTCATTGTCATGTTGCAAGGTCCACCTTCGGTTGAGCTTCACCTTGCCGACATATGGCCTCACATTATCCTCAAGCACCCTCTGGTACAATGAAGAATTCATAGTGGATTCTATGATGGTGAGCTGCCCAGGCCCTGATGCAGCAAAGCTGCCTCAAACCATAATATTTCCACCACCATGCTTTACAGTTGGTATCAGGTTCTTGTGGTCAAATGCTGTCTTTGGTTTTCGCCAAACATGTCTTCTGGTACTGTGGCCAAATAGCTCTACCTTTGACTCCAGAAGTGCTGGTCTTTGCCTCGGTGTTCATTGGCAAACCTTAGTCTTGCCCTGATGTTCTTTCTCGACAGCAAAGGTTTCCTCCTGGCACACCTCCCATGTAGATCAAATTTGTGCACCCTCTTTCTAATGGTAGACTCGTGCACTTTGACATCAACAGTGGCAAGAGCTACCTGTAGGTCCCATGATGACATTCTGGGGTTCTTAAAGACTTATTTCAGCATCTTGCGGTCTGCTCTCAGGCTGAACTTGCTGGGGCGGCCTGGCCTGAACAAGTTGGCAGTTGTTTGGAATCTTCGGCAGTTGTTTGGAATCTTCTCCACTTGTAGATGATCTTCCAGACAGTCGAATGATTGTTTCCAAATTGTTTGGAGATCTTTTTAAATCCCTTCGCAGACTCGTAGGCTTCTATAACCTTCTTTCTGAAGGCCTCAGAGAGCTCTTTTGATCTAGGCATGGTGATGCCGCACACTTCAACAAAAAAGAGCAAACCAAACTAAATGTCTGAGGTTTAAATAAGACAGGTTCCTCCAAGATCCTCTCGAACGATGTTCTAATCATTTGCACCTGAGCTGGTGCACCTGATTCTAATTTTAGGTATTTGAAGTAGTGATAAATGTAGGGGTGTACTTACTTTTTCCAAATGCGAAATTTGCATTTATGTTTATTGAAATTATACAATTGATGACAAAATGTAAATGTTTCATGATATTTGTTATGTTATATCACGTTCATCTATCAATATTGTTGAAATGAAGATCAAATAGCTGTATGTTGTAATATGTTGAAAAAGTCAAAACTTTACATGGGGTGTTCTTACTTTTTCACGTGACTGTATGTATATACCGGTATATATATATCACATGAAAAAGTAAGTACACCGCTACATTTATCACAACTTCAAACACCTAAAATTAGAATCAGGTGCACCAGCTCAGGTGCAAATGATTAGAACATCGTTAGAGAGGATCTTGGAGGAACCTGTCTTATTTAAACCTCAGACATTTAGTTTGGTTTGGTCTTTGTTGTTGAAGTGTGCGGCGTCACCATGCCTAGATCAAAAGAGCTCTCTGAGGTCTTCAGAAAGAAGGTTATAGATGCCTACGAGTCTGGGGAGGGATTTAAAAAGATCTCCAAACAAATTGAAATCAATCATTCGACTGTCCGGAAGATCATCTACAAGTGGAGAAGATTCCAAACAACTGCCAACTTATTCAGGCCAGGCCGCCCCAGCAAGTTCAGCCTGAGAGCAGACCGCAAGATGCTGAAAGAAGTCTCTAAGAACCCCAGAATGTCATCACGGGACCTACAGGTAGCTCTTGCCACTGTTGATGTCAAAGTGCACGAGTCTACCATTATAAAGAGGGTGCACAAATTTGATCTGCATGGGAGGTGTGCCAGGAGGAAACTTTTACTGTCCAGAAAGAACATCAGGGCAAGACTAAAGTTTGCCAATGAACACCGAGGCAAAGACCAACACTTCTGGAACAATGTGCTCTGGACAGAAGAGTCAAAGGTAGAGCTATTTGGCCACAGTACCAGAAGACATGTTTGGCGAAAACCAAAGACAGCATTTGACTACAAGAACCTGATACCAACTGTAAAGCATGGTGGTGGAAATATTATGCTTTGGGGCAGCTTTGCTTCATCAGGGCCTGGGCAGCTCACCATCATATAATCCACTATGAATTCTTCATTGTACCAGAGGGTGCTTGAGGATAATGTGAGGCCATCTGTCCGAGTGTTGAAGCTCAACCGAAGGTGGACCTTGCAACATGACAATGACCCTAAACATACCAGTAAATCCACCAAGGAATGGGTGAAAAGAAAGAAATGGAGGGTTCTGGAATGGCCAAGTCAAAGCCCGGATCTAAATCCCATCGAGATGTTGTGGGGGGATTTGAAACGAGCTGTGCATGCAAGAAACCCTTCAAACATCGCACAGCTGAAAGAATTCTGCATGGAGGAGTGGGCAAAAATTTCTCCCAGTCGATGTCAGAGACTGGTAGACAGTTATAAGAAACGCCTACTTGAGGTTGTTTCTGCCAAAGGGGGCAATACCACCTATTAGAGCCAAGGGTGTACTTACTTTTTCCACATGCGAAATTTGCATTTATGTTTATTTAAATTCTACAATGGACTACAAAATGTAAATGTTTCATGATATTTGTTATATTATATCACCTTTATCTATCAATATTGTTGAAATGAAGATCAAATAGCTGTATGTTGAAATATGTTGAAAAAGTCAAAACTTTACATGGGGTGTACTTACTTTTTCACATGACTGTATATATATATATATATATATATATATATATTTGAGAAACAGGAAGTAAATTCCTGCGTGGGGCTCATGTGAAAAGATTCTGACTCAACCCGGGACTCAAACCCAGGAACTCATCATAAAACGACCTGACAGCCCACTGAGCTGTTGAGTCTCTGGGATATCCTCAGAGATTTCTCACACTAACACTGTGAGCTTTATAATGGCCGATGTCTTCCATGCCTGCTAGGCAGACCCCGGATGTGAGTGTATGTATGTGTATGTAAGTGTAAAAGTGCATTGAAGATGAACTCATCTAACTCATTATTATGAATTTTGGGGTCGTCGGATATATAGATTCAGGTAGATCTGTGTAGGTATCATGCTCCGGTTGTCGTGATAGGGAATCTCGATGTAATAAGTTCTGTTTGGGCGGTTTGTCCGGATTAAGGTGTATCTTTAATGGGGCATGTTAAGTAGTTGTCGGGATTATGTCAATTATCTTGTACGTTGTTCCCTCTGTGATCATTTATTTGTCCCGTATGGCAATGCACCATAGACATTAGTTAGGCCCATTAGTTGCACCACACACACTATTTAAATTCCGCTCTGCCACAATAACAATAAAACTCACCAGAAGCCAGTTCGGGGCATTGCCGATGGAGCTGCAGCCAGCTACATCACAAACTTGCATGGCAACACTCATTGCTCAGGCAGGCTGAGGACACGCCCACCTTGCGAAGGATTGGTCGAACGGTTGATGGGGAGATCGAGGCGGGGCGAGTAAGAAGCAGGCCGCCGATTGGCAGAGAAAGGAAGAGCTCGTGATTGGTCAAGGGAAGGGCAAGAAGCGATGCACTGATTGGCGGGGAGAGAGAGCTGTCAAGAGACGGCCGATAAAACGACCTGCAGGCCGGCATTTTGCCCCTTCTTGTTCTGATTCATCTCGTTGTTGGACTGCCTCTTGCTCTGGAGCTTGCCTACGAGTGTGTGTGGACAATCTGCGTTCTGGACCTCGGCGCAAGTGGTTGCGTGCCAGCCTCGTCTCCTCGTTCCCCTGTTCGTTTGGCATCTGGGATTGAAACAGCCGATGGGAGAGGCGGTGCATGGATGAGAGTACGAGCGCTGCAGCGTGTGAGGACATTGAGGCCTGTTTCGCGCCAATGGCCGAGCAGTTTCCGCCAACACCAGCACCGCGTCCGGACTGCGTGCTCGAGTTGGCGTCGTTGACTAGGACACACACTGCAGACAGAGATAAGCTCGCACCACACAAAACACAACGGTTCTTTATGATATATCCTCCTTCGTCTGTTGGTTACATCCGGTGTGGGAGCGCTCCGATTTTGGATCATATTTATTTACCGTCGCGGTCTTTGTTCTCAGGGTCCGGCCATAAAGCAGTGTTAATCTTGTACATTCAAAATCCGTGTTCGAGAGTTTAATTTCCTGCAGGTTTGAAGACTGCTCGGGGATTGCGTCAGGTAAAGCTCCCGCTTCTTCTTTTTATGTTTTCCTCCCGCGCATACATCGTGAGTCCGTATTTGATAATGCCTCAAAGTACACTCAATTGCTCATCCGTGGGTGCTCCGTCTTAATAGAGCCATCCACAGGACAATATATAAATATATAAATATATATATGTAAATATATGTATATATATATATATATATATATATATATATATATATATACACACACATAGTATAAATAAATTAATATATTTTTGATAAACAGGAAGTAAATTCCTGCGTGGGGCTAGTGTGAAAAAATTCTGACTCAACCCGGGACTAAAACCCACAGGCCTCATCACTTACGCGGTGAGTGCCCACTGAGCTAAGATCGCCCAGACAACTCAGATGGCAGAGCACTGGTACGGTTAAAACAGATGACCTGGGTTCGATTTCTGGTCTGGGTGTGTAAATTTTTCCACATATGTCAATGAATTAGTTATAATCCTGTTCATTCATATATATATATATATATATATATATATATATAAGCTCATCAATGCTCGGCATTATACAGCATTCTTTTTGAAAAAGATAGAGCACGGAGTACTGTAGAGCACTGTACCATTCTATCTAAATTAAACGATAGAATGCTGTAAAACATACTTTAAAATTTTACACTTCCTCATTCTTGACTCGAACATCACTTTGTCTTAATAGGAAAAGAAACCTATGAATGTCTCTCCTTGCATTCCTCCACCCAAGTAACAATAACCCGAGCACGATTGCACACATTGCTCGTATCTCCGCATCTCCACTCACCGACACAGCCGATACCAGTGGGATTGAGCTGGTACTCCGGAGGACACGAACATATGTAACTTCCAGCAGAGTTCTCACAAATCCCATTGATGCAGTAGTCATGTGCCTCGGCGCACTCGTCAATATCTGCACAGCCATTTCCATGTTACAAATCCATGCTCTTTCTCATGAATGGAAAAGGAACCAATAAATGATTCCGTGTATGTACTATCATACTAAAAGTCATGGGACATGCAGTTTTATCGACAAAGCATTGGTGTGTGGCTACTAAATAATTTAAGGCCTTCCCATGCCCTCATCAATACCTGGACCCTTAATCAAACATCTGGTGCTAGTTATTGATAGATGAGGGGAGGACTATCCGCCATTACTTCCATAGTGCATCCTCTAACTGTGCTCCAGGATCGCCACACTCATTGAAATTCGTTAATTATTTTGATGAAAAGCTTGTGTGCAAGATCTTTCCCATGAAATTATGGAATGAACTGGAGCTTGTCTGAAATATCAATGACTCCCAAACTATTTTGTCGCATCACATCATAGAGGTTCTAAGTGACAAAAGAGTCATGTCTGTAGCATCTCACAATCCGTTGCAGGATTCTCTCCCATCTTGAAATGATTTTTGTGGTGTGCAACTGTGATTGTTGGGGTTAGTGTTGCATGTACTTTTACACTCCATGATTCTATTCCCTGTTTGTTGGTTTTACAGGACAGTTGAAATAATACTGCCAGGTGCCCATTCTCTGACAGCTGATTATTGTTCCTCCTGAAACTCCTTTAACTCTTTCCTAAGAGGTCCAATTCTCTGAAACTAACAGCTTGTTCTCTAAATATATAAGCTGTTAGTTGATGAGTAATTGAATTTGTTAAAGTCAGAAATCTAGGCTCATGGAGGAGCTAAACAACAGAGGACAGCAGGTTCACAGACTGTCAGACGTTCAAAGGGGAACAGGAAGCCAAAGACATCACGCATGATTGGATGAGTGGAGGTAGGGAAACGAGTGGTGCGGCAGGGGGAGGGGGATATTTATGGTTGTGCAAATCAGACCAATTCTCACAAGTGGAAACAGGTGTCCCATCACTTCTGGTAGAATAGTCCACAAGCGAAGCAGAGCTGTATACAATTAAAATTACAAAGATTCAAAGAAAGCAAAAACTGTGCTAAAAATTGCTGATTCTCTCAGGAAGTGGCACCATACCAGTGCAATTGCCTCCTGTTTCATCTGGCTGGTATCCAGGGTCGCAGATGCAACGAAACATTCCAGGAAGGTTCATGCAACGTCCAAACACACAGATATTGTGGAAAGAGCATTCGTCGATGTCTGCAGAACAAGGTTGCGATGATTAAACTTCTTTACACAAACCAATAACGAAGGATATTTGTAATGTAAACCGATACCTATCTGCGTTTACCTTGTTTCGTAAAGCTGACCAGTTAACAAAGCTACCATTACAATGCGTAAATGAAAAATATTTAGCAAAGTAAACTGAAAAACTTTCACAACAAACATTTTCAATAAGTATCCACTGGCCCAAGCTCCAAGCATCCGAGACCTACCTTGACATGAATGTCCATCGAGAGTAAGCGAGAAACCCATATCACACTCGCACGCAAACCCTCCAGGTGTGTTCAAGCACTGGCCGTTTTGGCACAGATCCTTGTCATCTGAACACTCGTCCAAATCTGTTAAAAAAAAACGTGGTTTGCAAGTTACAGGCTTTTCTTGCTCCAGGTCATCGCTGATATGAGGAGAATCTCAGGTCTACATCTGTGGATTGACTGTATTTACAAATACACAACGGTATAATTTGCACTAATGTGAAGTTTTGTATTGATCGGTTCAGCGGTTATGGATAAGATTTTTTGAAAAAAACACGATATCGTGAAAACAAGATAGTCACCGAGCTTTTAGACCAATCATCCTTGTTGAAGGGTATGCACTACATCTTGGAAAAGTGATCTCCGAGAAAAATACAAATTTAAATTCCCGCGAGAACAATAGGATTGTAGCCAATCCTGGTTTGGAAAATGGGGAAAAAGAGATTTTAAAATATAAATTAGATCCGCTTCATTATAACCATGTTTTTGTTTCAAACATAAAACCATTTTTTGAAAGATCACAATTTCGAGCTAAGCCAATGTTGCTATAATGTCCCCTGGAGATCAGGAATAATATCAGACCCGATGATAGCACTCAGGGAGATACTTTTTCGGCAACAAGGTGGAAAGACTCTCCGATAAGAGACACACCACATGCTTTGTGGACTCTTCTTGATGATTGGATTGCATGATGATGCAATTGATGCAAGATGGTTGATTCAGGGCAAGATGCAGAACACACAGAAGAACACAATGACTCCTCTCCGGCCTTGCTCCCCCAGCTCTCGCTGGGCTCTGTCCCCCAAATATTCCTACAGGTCGTACAATATCTGCGTGCAACCCTCTTATGGTGAAACTGCCAAAATCAAGGCTCTCTGCTCACCTTCACTCTTTTATTCCTCTTTTCTCCCACCTCTGGAACAAACTCTCTTTTGAAAGAGAGCTCTCTTTTCTCACTCTCACCAATCCCACTCATCCCCCTCCAGGTCTTCAAAACAGCTGTTCACCACCATCTCCTATCTTCCCCCATCCAAAACCTTGATCTTTTCTACCCCCGTAATTCACCCCAGATCCACTTTTCTGAAATACCAACTTATTTCCTGGAAGTCATTGCAGTGTCCATATGTTTTATACCTCCCCACCCCCTTCCCATGTCTCCTCCCCCAAGCCCTCTCCCTCCCACAGATCTCCCGATGTCCCTGTTCTCCATCTTGTTCTCCCGTTCCCTTTATCATATGTTTTATGTGTCAGTTTGTCTTTTTGTGATTGATGTTAGCTCTTACACGAGCCTCGATCTTGTATACAAAAAAAAAAAAAGACATAAAAGCACAGCGAAGACAAAGAACATGCAACATATATTTATCAAGGTATTTGTCATTAGATGATGAAAGTAGATTGCTCATAAGCAGCTGCCCACAAATTCATATTCACAAATTCATGACCCTTCAAATTCATGAATTTGATAGATTTGAAATCTTTACAAATTCCATTAGCGAAGTAGAATATATCTTAAAAGCTGATGCAAGATGAGAGCAATGAGGTGAGAACGAAGAAGTAATCTTGCTGGCGAAGGATAGTGTCGATCTGAGTTGGCGGACAGGTAGAGCAATGGATGAAATCAACAGAACATTGATGAAGGTGTGCGAACCGCCATGCAAAGCAAGGAGAAGCTCACGTTGTAAGTGGTAAACCTTCGTCGGAACAAAAAAAGAGCAAAAAATGAAGCAAAGCATCGGAGCAAAATGAAGTGTTCATGCCTGAAACGTCAGCTTATTCTTGCTTCCCCACGTCGGTAAGCATAGGTCAATGAAGGTCCTATTGATTTCATCCATTATAATAAGGTAAATCAATCCTTGAATAGTCATTGTGGATAAACGCAAAGACAAGGACCTTTCACAATGGATAGACAACTCTTCAGTCAGATGCCGTAACAATTTTTTATGTCGAGGCTCGTGGAGGAGCTAGAACATAAAATGGATCAGGACGTAACAGAACAAAAGGAACTGTACAAAAAGAGGGGGGAAAACATCAACAGCAGGGATGAGGGACAAACTAGAGGGACACTTGGAGAAATAAGGGATGTGGGGGAGAATGAGGGCTTAAGGGGACACATGGGGTAAGAACAAGATGGATACAGCTGCAAACTCTTGGGAAGGAAAGAATGGAAACATGGAAAGAGGTGGGCTTGAGGAAGGTTAACAGGGGTACAAAAGATCATGGTTTTAGAAAGGGTATGATCTGAGATGGTGATGAGCAGCTATCTTGAAGTCGTAGAAGGAAGAACGAGATTGAAGAGACTGAGGAAGTTGGTTTCACAGGTGGGGAAAAGAAGAAGAAGGAATGAGTGGAGTTGAGCATTGATTTTGCATTTAGGTGCCCTGTGCCCTATAGAAACCTGCCGGATGGGAAGTAGAGGTGTAGGGGGTGAGGAGAGGGTGCTGGTGAGACAGAGCACAGAAAGAGCAGGGGGGGGCAAGACCAGAAAGGAGGCAGTAGTAGAAGACAGAGATATCACCAATCTGTCTGAGATGTGAAAGTGATACGCCCATAGACTTAGCTTCATTGAGGGAGACTCCCATGATCTTGATGGCCTTGGTTTCCACAGAGCCCAGCTGAGCAAGGTGTGAGGCAGGGGTGCCAGCTCAGAGGGGGGGGGGGGGGCAGTACTCCATTAAGCTGCAGATGAAGGCCTTGTAGGTGGATGCCCAGCTGGTGACTGGCTTTGGAGACCAACTTAGAAGTGCAGTAAGCGCAAGAAAGATCATGGCTAATAGTGTGGCACAAAAGTTTGAGTGACTCAACGTCTTCAAGAGTATTGATGAACGAGAACAATGCGACTGTGTCGCCAATATGCCTCCGCATAGTCCCACAATGGGTGGATGTCATCACTCTGAATATGTATGGGTAGGGCATTACATTTGTGAAGTTTTTCGTTTTCGTTTTTCTATCCAAAATGGATGCCAAACCACGTGACCTATGACATCATCATTTTCAAACTATATGCAACAGTGCTGTTAGATGATATTTGTAAAATTTCGCATCGATAGGGTGAGCGGTTTCAGAGATATAATTATTTAATATTTCCCTTCAATCCAATATGGCTGCCAAACCATGTGACCTATGATGTCATAAATTTAATATTTCAATACAAATGGGTCATAGATCATGTGCATGCAATTTCAGATTTTTTGGATAAGGAATTCGATTAAAACATTTTTGGCTGGTAGGCATGGAAACGTGGACTTCACCGATGAGGTAATCATTATCATGCGTTTGTTCCCCATTGGGAGTAGCTGACAATGTGTCAAGTTTAAAAAATTTCCATTCTGTGGTTTCCGAAAAATAATCTTTTTATTATTTGCTTTCAATCCAAAATGGCTGACATATCACATGACCTATGACGTCACAATTATCATAAAAACATTCTGCATGGGTGTCACTCCTGCCCTGAAAGTTTCGTCTCAATCGGACATATGGTTGCTGAGAAAAACGAGGTTTAGCCCGTACGGATGGACGGACGGACGGACAACCCGAAAACATAATGCCTCCGGTGACTTTGTCGGTGGAGGCATAAAAAGTAGATGGGTGTGTTCGCCAGATCGTCCATTCAGAGAGAGATCATCAGTGTGGGATTTGTCAGGATTGAAAGACACATTCCAAGTGTTCGACCTGCCTGTGATATTTTTCAAGGTCTGAAGAGAGGGAAGCGGCTGCCAGTTGGAAGGATGAGGGATGTCACGGCAGAGGGTGGAGTACTCAGCAAAGAGATGAAGAGGATGTTCCAGAGTCAGAGAAATCATTGATGAAGATCAGGAATAGGACTGGACCGAGAAGACTATCTTGGGGCATTGCAGCCTTGACAAGGAAAATACATGAGAGGATCCCATTGAGAGCCACACCTTGGCTATGAGAGTAGAAGAAGCCTTGTGTGGAGATGGCCTCGGATGCCATAAGCAGAGAGTTTGGAGAGCAAGGCAGGACGCCATACTGTATCAAAAGCACGAGGAATGTCAGGAAAAACTCGAGCTCAAGAAAACTTAATCCGTTCATCCTTGTCACACCCCCCAACCTGTCCACCAAATTTCATCCAAATCCGTCCATAACGTTTTGAGATATCCTGTTTACAGACAGACAAACAGGGGTGAAAACATAACCTCTGTCCACTTTCGGTGGTGGAGGGAACTAAATTAAATGACGACATATTTACAAGAACAGAGACGGCCCCCGTCTCATGTCTGACATTGAGGCCTCCATCCATTGTTGGGTGAGTAGAAGCAGCATGTCCAAGGCGGAGTGACCTGGGCTGAAACCAAATTGATGATCTGAGATTAAGTTGTCGGAGAAAAGGAAGGACTTGATGTCATCTGTGATGATGGATTCCATGACCTTGCTGGTGATTGGAAGTAAGCCGATAGGTCTGTAGTTAAAGGGATCAGTTTTTGCACTTTGTTTATGTGATTTCGTGATGTTCGCTGATTTACAAGCAGATGGAAGATGACCTCTTGCAAATTATAGGGAGAGCAGAGCAGAAAGAGGACGTGCAAGAGCAGCAGAGCATGTTTGCAGGACACGTGGTGATACCGTCCTGTTCAGTTTCAAAATCGAAATCAAGGGTTGCCACAAACTTCTCCACCTCCTCAGGTGAAAAATCCAGGAACAGTTGGGTGCAACTGGGTTGAGTGGGCACAGAGAGTGAGGGGTTGGGGACATAAGATTTGGAAGCAAACACAGAATTGAGGTATTTGGCCTTCTGACATGTGGAGTTGTCTTTGGTGTCATTTAAAGAGAGAGAAAGGGATGGAGGGGGACCATACCTGTCTGAAGGATGAGGGACGGAGATGTAGGGGGAGCATACCTTAACGGAGGCAGACTTAACAATTTGCCACCAAGTTTTAGAGGAAGGAGACAGGTTTTGAAAGTTCAATCTTGAGGTAGGACAGATGTCATTTTCTGGCCCTCAGAGTGGACACGCACTTGTTTCAGGCTTTGCAAATTAATCTTCGGTTGTCTTTGCCTTCCAGGAAGACAAGGTAAGTTGTTTCAAGGCTACTGCTTCACCAACGGCTTCAGTGTACCTTGGGTGGGAGGAATGGAATGATAACTGAAGACGAGATGGGATGAATCTGTGCATAAGCAAGAGCAGGTTTCTGTGGACGAATTCCCCGGCTGAGTTTATATTCAGGGTGGCACATGTAGTAGATCAGTCCTGAAGTGCCATGGCTGGTGAGAGCGGTACCTTTACCCAGCCAACTGGCATGGTGACAATTTAAATCACCACACGAGGAAGAGAGAGTTGGGATGAGTGGTTAAAAGTTGGTCCATGTTGGTGGCGAGGGATGTAAATCGAGTCATCTCTGTTGGGAGGACGGTACTGTTGGAACCCATCTGTGGATCGGTCCCATCGGCCGATGGGTCTGACCCATCTGTGGATGCACGAGAAATGACAATGCAGACCCATCGGCCGATGGGTCTGCGCCATCTGCGGATGTGTTGTTCACCTTGAAGGAATGTGTTGACAGAATGGTGCTCTTCAATCATTATTATTCAATCTTTTTTTATTCAATCTTCAATTAGGGTTAGGGATAGGAGAGGAGGTGCTATTGCCAGGGTGCAGGAATGTGGAAAGCAGTGCATGGCGAATCCATGGGGTAGAGGTGGCATGGCAAAGGAATCTGGGAGTGGACAGGGCAGGGGATGAAGCTGAGAGTGTGTGTGGTGTGGGGAAGCTGAGAGGGGGACTGGTCGATGGGGGAAGCTAAATGGGGTTGGGGCGATGGGGTAGCTGAGAGGGGGTGGGGTGAGGAGGACGATGGGAGAGGGTGGAGCAATGTTGTAGCTGAGACAGGGAACATGATTGGAGGGATGCTGAAGAGGGGGAAACAGAGAGGGGTGGTTTGGGATGGTGTGGGCATGTAGGAGATGATGTGGTGGAGTGTACTGACATGGAGGAGTATGACACCATAAATGGACATGAAGGGAAATGTTTTTTTTTTTTGTTTTTTTTTTGTATACAGAATCGAGGCTCGTGAAAGAGCTAACATTTATTTCACAAACAAATCAACCAGACAAACAAAATATACAAAAAGATGGAGCGGAAGACAAGATGGGGAGAGAAGGGGAAGCACACAAACACAACATTTGAGAGCAGGGAGAAGTGTGGGAGGGAGAGGGCTTGGGGGGAGGAGGCGTGAAAGGGGGGGGGGGGGGGTGGGGGTGGGAGAAGTATAAAACACAAGGCCACCAAGGACTTCCAGGACAGAAGTTGTTATCTCAAAAATGTAGATTTGGGGTGAAATTAGCGGGGGTAGAAAAGATCAAGTTTTGGATGGGGGAAGATAAGAGATGGTGGTGAACAGCTGTTTTAAAGACCTGGAGGGTGGAGTGGGATTGAAGCGAGTGAGGGAGTTTGTGCCAGAGGCGGGAGAAAAGAGGAATGAAGGAGTGAAGGTGAGCAGAGAGTCTTGATTTTGGCAGTTTAACCATAAGAGGGTTGCAGGCAGATCTTGTGCGACCTGTAGGAATATTTGGGGGACAGAGCCCAGAGAGAGCTGGGGGGCAAGGCCAGAGAGGAGTCGGTAGAAAATGGAAAGACCACCAACCTGCCTGCGGTGAGTGAGTGAGAGGCCCTTGGAGTTAGCTTCATCGCGGGAGATTCCAATTATTCTGAACGCTTTGGTTTCAACAGCGTGAAAACCATTCAGCCAACCTCTGCCAACTGGACTTCTCAAGATTCTTGATCTGGATATATGGAGACAGACATCATGAGAGGGGTGAAATGAATGATTGTTGAAGGCACCGAGGAAAGTGGTGCTGTAGGTATGGGGAAGACAGTTGATGGACCAAGCATTTAGGAATGACAGGTTTAGGAAATAAGCCTTGTGAAGAGGAAGATAAATCGACACAGATGAAGAAGAACATATGGGGTGTTCCTGACAGAGAAACAAAGAAACTGAAGCAAGTATAAGAAGCAATTAATATAATCAGGATTCAGTTTGGAGGCCCTACACTCACAGGGACACACATTCAACAATACACCACAATAAGGTTTGGTTAAATACGGAAGCAAGGGATGACAACACCAGCAGAAACACAGGGACAAAAAGATACCAGAAAGACACGACGGATCTGGCCCGGAAAATTTAGCTTGGATGACCTGGAAGGAGGAAGGACTGGAAGTGGCTTTATTCCTGGAAGGAATAAAGGCCAAATAATGGCTTTTTCAAGGGAAATATAACCTACAACTTTTGCTCTGGTCCTTGAAGAGTTGATGACATGATTTATGACTCAATAAAATGTGATTAATGCGGCTGAAGATCTCATCGAGCAGGAAACGAGGTTTGCTGAGTGGTACCGTTGATGGTTTGTGAATCCACTGTGTGCTGCATGCGTGGGATCAAAACCCATCCTCCTCCAGCACAATTTCTTTTTTTCCCACTTTCAAGTTGTCCAGTCTGGATTTGATTCCCAACCCGACTGTAAACTGTCGGATTGGTGCTTCACAGGCAGGAGTGGCTTCACTTAGTGCGCCGCCCCTGGGAGAGACGATAAGCTGAGTGTTCCGTCTCCTTGCATGAATTGGTGGATGATGAAGATCCCACGGTGACTTTTGTGTAAAGTAATGTTTTTATCGAGTAATGTCATGAAGTGAGTTATCACTGGCACCCTGAATAAATTGCTAATTCCTGCCCAAATCACATTAGGTCAAACGTCATTTTTTAAAACTCAGACCAAACACAAAATAAATAAATAATGTATTAACAAATTTTTTAAAGCTTTAATATGCTCTTTTTACTTTTAAAATATTTGTTATGTAAATTAAAATAAAAAACAAATACGTAAACAAGAAGACGTCATGCAGAGCACGATACCTGCAAAATCCACCCCTCCCAAAAATAAAAAGTTGCCATGGATAAATAAAATTGAAGATTCTAATTGAAGATCTTAATCAAAGCTCGGGTCAATCTGATTAAAACTGATGAACTTCAGATGAAAATTGATATTATAAGTTTGACCTCGAGTTGACCTTTGACCTTTTTACCTTTAAAATAGTTTGTTTCCGAATTTAATGACCCAATATGCAAATGATGTTTAATTCACAATGCAATCGGATGAAAATTGATGATTTTTCAAGATGAAAATTGATTATTTTGGAAGTTTGACCTTGAGTTGACCTTTGACCTTTTTACCTTAAAAATAGTTGGTTTCCGAATTTAATGACTCAATATGTAAATGATGTTCAATTCACAATGCAATCGGATGAAAATTGATGATTTTTCAAGATGAAAATTGATTATTTTGTAAGTTTGACCTTGAGTTGACCTTTGACCTCTTTACCTTAAAATAGCTGGTTTCCGAATTTAATGACTCAATATGTAAATGATGTTCAATTTACAACGCAACCGGATGAAAATTGATGATTTTTCAAGATGAAAATTTATTATTTTGGAAGTTTGACCTTGAGTTGACCTGTGACCTTTTTACCTTAAAAATAGCTGGTTTCCGAATTTAATGACTCAATATGTAAATGATGTTCAATTTACAATGCAATCGGATGAAAATTGATGATTTTTCAAGATGAAAATTGATTATTTTGGAAGTTTGACCTTGAGTTGACCTTTGACCTTTTTACCTTAAAAATAGCTGGTTTCCGAATTTAATGACTCAATATGTAAATGATGTTCAATTTACAATGCAATCGGATGAAAATTGATGATTTTGGAAGTTTGACCTTGAGTTGACCTGTGACCTTTTTACCTTAAAAATAGCTGGTTTCCGAATTTAATGATTCAATATGTAAATGATGTTCAATTTACAATGCAATCGGATGAAAATTAATGATTTTTCAAGATGAAAATTGATTATTTTGGAAGTTTGACCTTGAGTTGACCTTTGACCTTTTTACCTTAAAAATAGTTGGTTTCCGAATTTAATGACTCAATATGCAAATGATGTTCAATTTACAATGCAATCGGATGAAAATTGATGATTTTTCAAGATGAAAATTGATTATTTTGGAAGTTTGACCTTGAGTTGACCTTTGACCTTTTTACCTTAAAAATAGTTGGTTTCCGAATTTAATGACTCAATATGTAAATGATGTTCAATTCACAATGCATTCGGATGAAAATTGATGATTTTTCAAGATGAAAATTGATTATTTTGTAAGTTTGACCTTGAGTTGACCTTTGACCTCTTTACCTTAAAATAGCTGGTTTC
The DNA here is from genome assembly GCF_964187855.1 of Myxine glutinosa. Classification (NCBI taxonomy): domain Eukaryota; kingdom Metazoa; phylum Chordata; class Myxini; order Myxiniformes; family Myxinidae; genus Myxine; species Myxine glutinosa. The sequence continues at coordinate 46,275,052 of NC_136270.1, forward strand.
CGAATTTAATGACTCAATATGTAAATGATGTTCAATTTACAACGCAATCGGATGAAAATTGATGATTTTTCAAGATGAAAATTTATTATTTTGGAAGTTTGACCTTGAGTTGACCTGTGACCTTTTTACCTTAAAAATAGCTGGTTTCCGAATTTAATGACTCAATATGTAAATGATGTTCAATTTACAATGCAATCGGATGAAAATTGATGATTTTTCAAGATGAAAATTGATTATTTTGGAAGTTTGACCTTGAGTTGACCTTTGACCTTTTTACCTTAAAAATAGTTGGTTTCCGAATTTAATGACTCAATATGCAAATGATGTTCAATTTACAATGCAATCGGATGAAAATTGATGATTTTTCAAGATGAAAATTGATTATTTTGGAAGTTTGACCTTGAGTTGACCTTTGACCTTTTTACCTTAAAAATAGTTGGTTTCCGAATTTAATGACTCAATATGCAAATGATGTTCAATTTACAATGCAATCGGATGAAAATTGATGATTTTTCAAGATGAAAATTGATTATTTTGGAAGTTTGACCTTGAGTTGACCTTTGACCTTTTACCTTAAAATAGCTGGTTTCCGAATTTAATGACTCAATATGTAAATGATGTTCAATTTACAACGCAATCGGATGAGAATTGATGATTTTCAAGATGAAAATGGATTATTTTGGAAGTTTGACCTTGAGTTGACCTTTGACCTTTTTACCTTAAAAATAGTTGGTTTCCGAATTTAATGACTCAATATGCAAATGATGTTCAATTTACAATGCAATCGGATGAAAATTGATGATTTTTCAAGATGAAAATTGATTATTTTGGAAGTTTGACCTTGAGTTGACCTTTGACCTTTTACCTTAAAATAGCTGGTTTCCGAATTTAATGACTCAATATGTAAATGATGTTCAATTTACAACGCAATCGGATGAAAATTGATGATTTTCAAGATGAAAATTGATTATTTTGGAAGTTTGACCTTGAGTTGACCTTTGACCTCTTTACCTTAAAATAGTTGGTTTCTGAATTTAATGATTCAATATGCAAATGATGTTCAATTTTACAGTCAATGTGATGAAAAATGGCAATTTTAGAAATTTGACCTCAAGACGACATTTGACCGCAAAATCAATAGGCTTCTTCCTAGTGACCAACTCTACCACCTGGTGAAGTTTCGTGAAGTTCGGTTTAAAATCGTGACCTGTAGGCGACTGACATACAGATAGAAAGACAGAGAGTAACACACAAGACCAACCAATATACTTGAAAAATCTTCGATTTCGCAAGTAACTAGAACGGCACTTGGTAGAGGGCACACCTCCGCATGCTGAACAGGTTACGTGTTGTATCCGGGTCTGGATTCACACCTCAACCAAAACATAATCAGCTTCTTCTTGTCACTTACACAACCTGCAAACCCAGTTTTGTCATAACTCGTCCACAACGTTTTGAAATATCATGCTATATATCCTTTTTGGCCCCATCTCTCAATGGTGAAGAATCACTTTTTTTTAAATCATATCCGGATCCGGATCCGGATCCGGATCCGGATCCGGATCCGGATCTTCACCAAAATCTAATAAATTCATATCCTTGTCACACCCCCAACCTGTCCATCAAATTCCGTCCGAATCTGTTCATAACTTTTTGAGATATCCTGTTCACAGACAGACAAAGAGACAGACAGACAAACGGGTGAAAACATAACGTCCGCCCACTTTCGGTGGTGGAGGTAACTATATTAATCATCATCATCATCATTTTATGGCCGTTTCCGGGCTTGCATGTGTTCATATAATCAATCACGCTCACGTGTTGTTGTAGGCCTACAGCTGTGTCCACATCCAATGTGATGAAACGATGACATATTTACAAGAAGAACAGATGTAAACAAACAACTGTATACGTGAAGTGTGCGAAATGAAGAACAATAACAGGAAGACGATTTAATGATTACTTTGGGGAAAAGGAGGAAAAAAGAAAATCATGTGTGCAGCACTGGGCAGATTTTGCTCCACTTAAAGAAGAGGATGCTTTTTGTGCTGCAATGCCGAATGTATGCATTCGATGGAGTTCAAGCACCAGGACATGAAGTCCAAGCACCGACTAAATTTTAATTATTTTAGCTAAATTTAATTTTTAGCCGCGTCGCAGACGCTGCTCATAGAGTGCCCTCTGCTGTTGTTGTTGTTCTTCTTCTTCTTCTTGTTCTTCTTCTTCTTGTTGTTCTTGCAGAGAAGACAAAACCTCGAAGCTCCACCCATTCGGGAACCATAGCTCCACCCATTTTGGGAGAGGCTTCATATAAACAAATATCCACCATTTTATTAACTCGCATAGCTTTGAGGCCTGTTTTGTAGGCCCGTGGTGTCTTCCTCTCTCACACAGTTTTATTTCAAATCAAATTCGATATCTATCATTTCATTTTTCACAGTCGCTAACATAGTTTTAGACTCGGTTGAAAAAAACCGAAGAAAATCCGATGAAAGTTGCCCTTTATAGAACGAAATGAATTCTCAAAGGCCTGTAACTTCAAGTCCATTGAGATATATATTTTTTAAATCGCGGCATGGTCAGTCATACACCGCCCGAAATAACAGACGGGAAAATGCCGAGATATATATATTTTGTTTAAATCGCGGCATGCTCAGTCATACACCGCCCGAAATAACAGACGGGAAAATGCCGAGATATATAAAAAATTCGTCCATTTGATGACAATCGTCACGATTAAATATTTAATTTATACGTCGTCACAATAATGTGGAGAGAGGAGCATAGCTTCGTTCACGTGTCGCCACACACGGGAAATTGCCGAGATATATATTTTTTTAAATCGCGGCATGGTCAGTCATACACCGCCTGAAATAACAGACGGGAAAATGCAGAGATATATTAAAAATTCGTCGCCACACACGAGAGGGTTAGACAATTGCCGAGATATATTTTCACTTTGCACAAAAATAACATCAAGTAATCGAATCAATAGGAATGTCCTGTGCCTATAACATCGACGTTATAGGCACAGCTGCATCGAGGCATTGTGTAACATCGACGCGGCCTTTTTTTTTTTTTTTTGTATACAAGATCGAGGCTCGTGAAAGAGCGAACATTTATCACACAAAAAGACAAACCGACAAACCGACACATAACCGACAAACCGACACATAAAACAAATAACATCGGGAGCGGTAGACAAGATGGGGAGAGAGGGGGAAGGACACAAACACAACATTTGAGAGCAGGAACCGAGAGACATGGAGACATCGAGAGATCTGTGGGAGGGAGAGGGCTTTCGGGGGGAGGCATGGGAAAGGGGGTGGGAGAGGCATAAAACATATGGACACTGCCAGGACTTCCAGGAAAGAAGTTGGAATTACAAACAAGGTGGATCTGGGGTGAATTAGTGGGGGTAGAAAAGATCAAGGTTTTGGATGGGGGAAGATAAGAGATGGTGGTGAACAGCTGTTTTAAAGACCTGGAGGGAGGAGTGGAATTGAAGGGAGTGTGGGAGTTTGTTCCAGAGGCGGGAGAAAAGAGGAATGAAGGAGTGAAGGTGAGCAGAGAGCCGAGATTTCGGCAGTTTAACCATCAGAGGCTTGCTGGCAGATCTAGTGTGACCTGTAGGAATATTTGGGGGACAGAGCACAGAGAGAGCTGGGGGAGCAAGGCCGGAGAGGAGTCGGTAGAAGACAGAAAGACCACCTACCTGCCTGCGGTGAGTGAGTGAAAGCTTTTGTTTTTATTAAAACTTTTTGTACTTGTTTTTTAATTATTTCTTAAATTATTAATTTAATTAAAAATAATTTTAGCTCTTACATGAGCCTCGATGTTGTATACAAAAAAATAAAAATGTATTGAGGATTTTAATGAAACAACTCACTATGATGATTGCACGTGCTCATGTGTACAACAACTAAAGGAGTGATAAAACCCTGTGGTTTCCTTAACCACTGCACAGCTACCATGAGCACTCACCTCCGCACACATAACCATCGCCGAAGAATCCCTCTTTACAGGTGCACTGGTAAGACCCAGGTGCGTTGAGGCAATCTCCATCGAGGCTGCAGTGATGCGTCCCATTCGAGCACTCGTCAATGTCTGTGGCACACGAAGGGACATTTTCTTTCCTTGCACAACTTAAGTCAGTTTTGTAAAAATAGAAATAAACTTTTGATAAAATAAAATATAATCACATTTTAATTAAATATTGTCATTTCAGATGGACAGATGTGAAAATTGACAAAAGTACTTTGATAAAACACACATTCTACATGAAGGAGAGAAAACTAATATTTAAATTAAATATACAGAATTAGACAAAAATGATAATAAAATCACATGGAATAGACATTAACAATAAAATAGACAAAGAATAATTAATTAAAAACACATCAACTATATTATAAGAGAGCTGTTTGTCTGTCTGTGTGTGTGTCTGTCTGTCTGTCACCATTTTTCTTAGATACGGTTGAAAGGATCTTCGTCAAACTTTCAGAGGTTCATCAGTGAGTGCCAGGAAGTGTTTTAGCCAATAAAAAAGAATAAAAATAAAAAACATTTAAAAAAAGTTTTTTGTTTTGTTTTTTTGTTTAAAAAAAATCATTTTCGTGCCTGAACCTTTGTAGCTTTATGAAAGCAATTATTAAATTATCCCCGATTAGTGTATGTGTAATATATTAAATATAAATATTCCTTATTGGATGCAGGTATGGAAGTGTTTTAGCCAATAAAAAAATAAAAAAATAAACATTTGAAAAGAAGTTTTTTGGAGTTTTTTTTTTATCGCTTTTTAATCCTGAACCTTTGTAGCTTTATGAAAGGTATTATTAAATTATCCCCGATTAGTGTATGTGTAATATCATATTAAATATAAATATTCCTTATTGGAAGCAGGCAGGGAAGTGTTTTAGCCAATAAAAAAAAAACATAAACATTTTGAAAAACGTTTTTTGGGGGCTGTTTTTTTTTTATCGCTTTTCGTGCCTAAACCTTTGGAGCTTTATGAAAGGTATTATTAAATTTTCCCCGATTAGTGTATGTGTAATATCATATTAAATATAATTATTCCTTATTGGATGCAGGTAGGGAAGTGTTTTAGCCAATAAAAAAATAAAAAATAACCATTTTGAAAAGAAGTTTTTTTGGGGCTTTTTTTTTTAATCGCTTTTCATGCCTGAACCTTTGTAGCTTTATGAAAGGTATTATTAAATTATCCGCGATTAGTGCATGTGTAATATCATATTAAATATAATTATTCCTTATTGGATGCAGGTAGGGAAGTGTTTTAGGCTCCTACAAAAAAAGAAAAACAGAAATTTTTTTTTTTTTTAATTTCTTCAAAATGGCGACAGAATTAGAACAACACAGGACAACGCTAGTACTAAATAAAATTGACAAAATATAATGACGTTCATTGGATGATATATTTTGTCCACAATCAACAGGTACCATGATTGGCTCTTTATAGAGGGGTCAATATATGGTTGAACCCCCAAAAAATTGATACAAAAGGTTTTTCAATGGATTCTGGTACCATTGGGCATGCGAAATAACATACTAAAAATCTAGTAACATCTGACTTCCGGAAAGGGGTCATTTGCAAGATGGCGTCCAAGATGGCCGCCGGGAGCTTAAAATGGCCATATCTCAATTATTATTCAACCTAGAAAGGTGGTTTTGGTGTCTAACCCTAGATTTTAGGGCCCAAGGAATCCAATTGAATCAATAAAATTACCATCAGTTAATTATTTATTGACAAGTCCAAGATGGCATCCCAAGGTGACATCCTGATCCACTAAAAGGGCTCTGTCGAATAGTAGTCAACCTAGAGAGATATTTTCAGTGTGTATACCTAGGGTTAAGGCACCCAGGAAATCATCAAAATTACTTAAATAAGCACAAAGTAATCAGGAAATCCAGTAAGCCAGGTTTACCAGCCCATTAGGCATTTGTTGTCTTATACAGTTAGTCGCTGTTCATCGTCATCTGATCTGATCGGGATCAGAGACTGATCGGGATGATAAGTGATGAACTGAGAGAAAGGTATTGCACTGTGGTCAATGCACCTGGAGATGCTGACGTAGATATAGTAAAGGCTGCAGTGGAGGCATCTCTTCTACACACCACTACACTGATTGGAGAAGATACTGATCTCCTTGTCTTACTCCTTTACTACACAGGGAGACAGTAAGAGCCTTTATTTCAGATCAGACAAGTCCAAAGCTGATGGCAGTTTTAAACTCTATGACATCAACCGTCTAAAAGAAATCCTCGGACATGACATGTGTTCTCAGTTGATATTCATCCATGCCATGACTGGTTGTGACACGACTTCTCGGATTTTTGGTGTTGGCAAAAAGACTGCTTTCCAGAAGCTTGTAAAAGGAGACCCTGTCCTTCGGTCTTGTGCAACACATTCACCATCCCAAGCCAGACCACAGAGGTGATCAATGACCTTGGATGCCTGTATAAGACAGCGACTAACTGTATAAGACAACAAATGCCTAATGGGCTGGTAAACCTGGCTTACTGGATTACCTGATTACTTTGTGCTTATTTAAGTAATTTTGATGATTTCCTGGGTGCCTTAACCCTAGGTATACACACTGAAAAAATCTCTCTAGGTTGACTACTATTCGACAGAGCCATTTTAGTGGATCAGGATGTCGCCTTGGGATGCCATCTTGGACTTGTCAATAAATAATTAACTGATGGTAATTTTATTGATTCAATTGGATTCCTTGGGCCCTAAAACCTAGGGTTAGACACCAAAACCACCTTTCTAGGTTGAATAATAATTGAGATATGGCCATTTTAAGCTCCCGGTGGCCATCTTGGACGCCATCTTGAAAATGACCCCTTTCCGGAAGTCAGATGTTACTAGATTTTTAGTATGTTATTTAGCATGCCCAATGGTACCAGAATCCATTGAAAAACCTTTTGTATCAATGTTTTGGGGGTTAGGTGAGTTTTTTTCGTATATTGACCCTACTATTTTATCAATCGCTCGTACTTTGCTGTAGCTTGGAGGTCAAAAACATGAAAAGTCTAGGTCCAGGCCGAATGAATAACTCTGCTCTGGGACAGATAATTATATATATATTATTGAGAATAAACTCTGAGAACTAATGATAATTTTAAAATGTTTTATGGGTTGAACTTGTAAGGATCATAAAGATGTAGTTTTCACTTCAAAGTAGTTTTACTTCCTTGGTTTTGTTATTCAAACTGAACACAGTGGAATATGGGCAAGCAGTAAAATCCAGGCCTTCATATCAATCGCGCCCACCGTGTTGTTGTAGGCCGACAGCTGTGTCCACATCAATGTGATGATCTCACAGTTTGAGGAAAAAACAGGGTTTGTTCATGCCCAGGCCTAGCTTACCAATGCACTTGGTTCCTGGTCCGTAGAAGCCTTCGCCACAGGTGCACTGAAAGCCAGCTTGTATGTTTGTGCATTGGGCATACATGTCACAGTTGTGTGCGCCGATCTCGCACTCATCCACATCTGTAGGGTGCGGCAGTTATTCACATCATATTACATTTTATAAAACCTAAAACATTTTCATCCAATCAGCTTTCACACAAGCACATTATGCCCTGATCAATGCTCGTTTTCAGGAGATCATCATCATCATCATCATCAATGTACCATACTCTTGACAGAGTGTCGGTGTTGCTGAAGCAGTCTCTTGGCAATGGTTGTGCTGGGTGGCACTTCTCTGGGTGGCATGAAGCCATGGCCTTTCCAGCAATCATTCAGAGCAGCAATTTTGCAATTCATTCAGGGTTCCGGCGATAACTCGCCTACTCTTCACGAAAGAAACCCATTGGGATCTTTAACAACAACCAGGGCTGCCAGACGAGTCCATTAGCTCACTCTTCATCTAATGGACAGCACACACATTGATGTATGGCCCTGCATGTGAAAAACCAGTGTGGAAGTTTATAGATGCCTCAATATTCAAACCCAGGGTAGACAGCTGAAAGGTGAGTACGTCTACCTGTAAGCTATCCTGCCAGCCCAAACCTCGCCTTCATAGGATTCTAAAGAGTGTGATCCCACCAAGACCTTCTGGTGCTTCAAGGCAAAAATCAATGATGAGTTTTCTATCTATTGTAAACTCCTGTATCCATGGTACATTGTGCTTCCATTATACACATTGTGGGACAAAATTAACGTTTAACATTGTTGCAGATACAATTTAAACCAGACGGGCCACCTATAATGGGCCCACTTTATAACTGCGGACAGTTATGACCGGGATCCAATATGTCCCGCTTTGATACAACCCGACTTTCATCAGAAATGTGACTCATGACGTCCTCTTTGTAAAACCAAATGTAAATTGGATTTTAAATATTTCAAATTAAATATGAGAGGTCCTCGGGGTGTTTTGGGTCTTCGTGGTATTTTGGGGTTCTCAGGGTCTTTTGGGTCATTCAAGTCCTCTTGGTCTTTTGAATCCTCAGTCTTTTGGGTCCTCTGGGTCATGTGAGTCTTCTAGGTCTTTTGGATCTTTGGAATCCATTGGGTCTTTTGGGTCCTTGGGGTATTTAGGATCCTCTGGGTCTTTTAGTTCCTTGGGGTCTTTTGGGTTCTCAGGGTCTTTTGGATCCTCAGGTCTTGTGGGTCTTCTAGGTCTTTTGGGTCTTCGGGGTATTCGCAGTATTTAAGGGTCTTCGGGGTATTTTGTTGGCTTGGCGGTATTAAGGGTCTTGGTGGTCTTAAAGGGTCTTCAAAAGTCGAAGGGGTCTCAGCAGTCCAACGGGTCAAAAGGTACATTCCGAAGGTACGTAATTAATAGACCGTAATTAATAGATCGGATGTCACTGAGTTCAAACAGTACGTGATTAATAGATTTACTGAAAAGTCAAACGGCCTGAGAAGATAAACTTGTATAATTTCTTCTTCAAACAATAAAAAAAATTCTGGCTGCCAGACCATGTGACCTGTGATTTATTCGAAAACACCACATACTATTTCAGTGTGTGAAGTTTCCACTCAACCTGTCCAGCCATTCTGGAGGAGTTGATTTTTAAAGGTCTATGGCAGAGTGGCCAGACGGAAGCCAATCAGTTCAATCCTGGTTTCATCAGACCACAGAATCTTGTTTCTCACAGTCTGAGAGTCCTTCAGGTGCTTTTTTGCAAACTCCAAGCGGGCTTTCATGTGTCTTTCACTGAGGAGAGGCTCCCGTCTGGCCACTCTGCCATAAAGCCCAGATCGGTGGAGTGTTGCAGTGATGGTTGTCCTTCTCCCATCTCCACACAGGATCTCTGGAGCTCAGCCAGAGTGACCATCGGGTTCTTGGTCACCTCTCTTACCAAGGCCCTTCTCCCCCGATTGCTCAGTTTGGCCGGGCGGCCAGCTCAAGGAAGAGTCCTGGTTGTTCCAAACTTCTTCCATTTAAGAATTATGGAGGCCACTGTGCTCTTGGGAACCTTCAATAAAGCAGAATTTTTTGATAGGCTTTCCCAGATCTGTGCCTCGACACAATCCTGTATCTGAGCTCTTCAGGCAGTTCCTTCGACCTCATGGCTTGGTTTTTGCTCTGATATGCATTGTCAGCTGTGAGACCTCATATAGACAGGTGTGTGCCTTTCCAAATCATGGCCAATCAATTGAATTTACCACAGGTGGACTCCAATCAAGGTGGAGAAACATCTCAAAGATGATCAAGAGAAATGGGAGGCACCTGAGCTAAATTTCAAGTGTCATAGCAAAGGGTCTGAATACTTATGTAAATGTGATATTTCAGTTTTTTCTTTTTAATAAATTTGCATAACTTTCTAAAATCCTGTTTTTTCTTTGTCATTATGGGGTATTGAGTGTAGATTGATGAGGGAAAAAATGAATTTAAACGATTTTAGCATAAGGCCGCAACATAACAAAATGTGAAAAAAGTGAAGGGGTCTGAATACTTTCTGAATGCACTGTATGTTTTATTTTCCTGAATTGAAAGAGACTTTTCTTTTAACTGAAGGGAATCGATTGTTATGGGAAAATAAATCTACATTATTGGAATATCCCACGATGAACCGAAACACAAGGCCTGTTGCTTTCACGTCGCAGACAGGTCGGTGGTCTCTCTGTTTGTTTGATTTGACCACCTATGCTCCGGTCTTGCTCCCTCTACTCTCTCAGGCCTCCGGCACCCCTTCCCCGCATTTCCTACCGGATGTGAGCATTCCTCCAGTAACCTCCTCCTGGTTAAACTCCCAAAATCCAAGCTAACTGCACACCTCAACTCATCTATTTCTCTTTTGTCCTGTTTGTGGAACTAAGCCTGGTGTTGGCTTAGCGGTTAGGGTGCCGGCTTGAGATCCTAGGATCCTGGGTTTGAATCTCGGTCGATCGCTGAATTTACACTAGGGGGGTTGTCTCAGCCTGTCATCCTTCCGAGGTCGGCAAATTGAGTACCAGTTCACTGGTAATTCCCTGTGTGTCGCAAGAGGCGACTAACAGGGTTGGCGGCAGGAAGGGCATCCAGCTGTAAAACATTGCTCCAAAAAGGGGACCACGTTGCCCAAAAAAGGCCAACCCCTGCTCTGCAGGGAAAAATGGCCTCTAAAGGTGTTTTTTTTCTTTCTGTTTGTGGAACTGCCTTCGAAGTCGGTTCAATCACACTCTTCCCTCCAGGGCTTCAAGCAAGTGATGGCCACCATCACCTGCCATTCCCTATCCACACCTGTGAACTTTTCTACCCCCAGTAACCATATCTAACCAAACTCCAACTATCGGGGACGCCTCCTTGTGGTGGTTGTGCCCTCCAGTGCAAGTCGCGGGCCCAAATCTTCCCCATTCTTCCATGCTGCCCAGATTTGTTAGGGCAGCGCAGTCATGGTCAGAGTGCCAATTGGTCCCCATGGACCAGTTCCCTCCTGTCTCTCTCTCTCTCTCCCTTTATAACTCTGTCGTGGCCCTGACTTTGTGAGGGCGGGAGTACACCATCCTGGATGTGAGGGATCCCTGGATCGCTCCTGGGAGATCGATCGGCTGTCTCTGTGCCGTGGGCTTGTTCAAGACAACTGTCTGGGGCTATACAACAACAACAACAACAACAACAACAACCTAACCATCTTACTTTCATGTGACTATGCTTCCTCCTCTCCTTTATCTCCTCTTTTCCTGTTCATTCATTTCGTTGTTCATTGTGTCCAACTTTGACCCCACTGATGGTTCATTTTTACCCTGTCACCTTGTTATTCCATGAGCCTCGATCTCAGAGAGAGAGAGAGAGAGAGAGAGAGAGCGAGAAATCTGTGTTTCAAAAGAAAAAAAACATTTCTGGATTCTACGCAGAATAATCATTTTGAAAATGGACCCTTAATGTGTTTTCAGGATGTTCTTCAGCGTCTTCCAAAGCACACGATATCCGACACAACCGCGACTAAGAAAATGAAGGTGCAGACATGATGCAATTTTGTTGAATGGGCCGCCAGGGAAAAGAACGAAGTGCATTGTTATTCCTCACCAGAATAAATCATTTTAAACGCGTACAGGTGTCTGGCATGAAGAACCGACCGCACGTGTGACGATTCTTTATTCATCACCCTGACTCTGCTGCCAAGTTTGTCAAACAGCTAATTCCCTGAATCACTTCCGTGACCTCCTGGCCCACAGCAACAACAACCAGGTTTTCCAGATCAGGCACAAAATGAGCTTCAGGGTTCGTGCACTCGGTGGCAGGTAACAAATTGTCCGACTGCTCCTTAACGCTGTTCTCACTTGGTCCCTCATTTTTCCATTGTGGAAACTGGGAATGTGAGATTTTTGCTTTCTTGTTGAGCTTTGGGCAGAGCAACTGAACTGGCAATCAAAATCGAATAGCATGCACTGGATGTCCCCATCAAAGGTCCTGATTGGTCGATCATGCTCATCGTACAACTCACTCCTTGTTTGCTTACCTCATCTAGAACGACAGCACCAGCTGCCCTCCGTGTCTGCTCATCACCAATCCGTTGTCTATCCAATCGCACCCCAAAACACCCCAAAACCTTTGTCTATCCAATCTCACCCCCAAACCTTTGTCTATCCAATCACACCCCAAATCCTTTGTCTATCCAATCTCTTCCCCAATCCTTTGTATATCTAATCTCTCCCCCAATCCTTTGTCTATCCAATCGCACCCCTAATCCTCTGTGTCTGCTCATCCCCAATCCTTTGTCTATCCAATCGCACCCCAAATCCTTTGTCTATCCATTCCCACCCCAAATCCTTTGTCTATCCCATCGCACCCCCAATCCTTTGTCTATCCAATCGTACCCCCAATCCTTTGTCTATCAAATCTTACCCCCAAACCTTTGTCTATCCAATCTCTCCCCCAATCCTTTGTCTATCTAATCTCTCCCCCAATCCTTTGTCTATCCAATCGCACCCCCAATCCTTTGTCTATCCAATCTCTCCCCCAATCCTTTGTCTATCCAATCTCTCCCCAAATCCTTTGTCTATCCAATCGCACCCCCAATCCTTTGTCTATCCAATCGCACCCCCAATCCTTTGTCTATCCAATCTCACCCCCAAACCTTTGTCTATCCAATCGCACCCCCAAACCTTTGTCTATCCAATCGCACCCCAAATCCTTTGTCTATCCAATCTCACCCCCAAACCTTTGTCTATCCAATCGCACCCCAAACCTTTGTCTATCCATGACACCCTAAATCCTTTGTCGATGCAATCTCTCCCCAAATCCTTTGTCTATCCAATCGCACCCCCAATCCTTTGTCTATCCAATCTCTCCCCCAATCCTTTGTCTATCTAATCTCTCCCCCAATCCTTTGTCTATCCAATCGCACCCCCAATCCTTTGTCTATCCAATCTCTCCCCCAATCCTTTGTCTATCCAATCTCTCCCTCAATCCTTTGTCGATGCAATCTCTCCCCAAATCCTTTGTCTATCCAATCGCACCCCCAATCCTTTGTCTATCCAATCTCTCCCCCAATCCTTTGTCTATCCAATCTCTCCCCAAATCCTTTGTCTATCCAATCGCACCCCCAATCCTTTGTCTATCCAATCTCTCCCCCAATCCTTTGTCTATCTAATCTCTCCCCCAATCCTTTGTCTATCCAATCTCTCCCCCAATCCTTTGTCGATGCAATCTCTCCCCAAATCCTTTGTCTATCCAATCGCACCCCCAATCCTTTGTCTATCCAATCTCTCCCCCAATCCTTTGTCTATCTAATCTCTCCCCCAATCCTTTGTCTATCCAATCTCTCCCCCAATCCTTTGTTTATCCAATCGCACCCCCAATCCTTTGTCGATCTAATCTCTCCCCCAATCCTTTGTCTATCCTATCTCTCCCCCAATCCTTTGTCTATCTAATCTCTCCCCCAATCCTTTGTCTATCCAATCTCTCCCCCAATCCTTTGTTTATCCAATCGCACCCCCAATCCTTTGTCGATCTAATCTCTCCCCCAATCCTTTGTATATCCAATCTCTCCCCCAATCCTTTGTCTATCCAATCTCTCCCCCAATCCTTTGTCTATCCAATCTCTCCCCCAATCCTTTGTCTATCCAATCGCACCCCCAATCCTTTGTATATCCAATCTCTCCCCAAATCCTTTGTCTATCCAATCACACCCCAAATCCTTTGTCTATCCAATCTCTCCCCCAATCCTTTGTCTATCCAATCTCTCCCCAAATCCTTTGTCTATCCAATCGCACCCCAAATCATTTGTCTATCCAATCGCACCCCCAATCCTTTGTCTATCCAATCTCTTCCCCAATCATTTGTATATCTAATCTCTTCCCCAATCCTTTGTCTATCCAATCTCTCCCCCAATCCTTTGTCTATCCAATCTCTCCCCAAATCCTTTGTCTATCCAATCTCTCCCCCAATCCTTTGTCTATCCAATCTCTTCCCCAATCCTTTGTATGTCTAATCTCTCCCCCAATCCTTTGTCTATCCAATCGCACCCCCAATCCTTTGTCTATCCAATCTCTTCCCCAATCCTTTGTATATCTAAGCTCTCCCCAAATCCTTTGTCTATCCAATCGCACCCCCAATCCTTTGTCTATCAAATCTCTCCCCCAATCCTTTGTCTATCCAATCTCTCCCCCAATCCTTTGTATGTCTAATCTCTCCCCAAATCCTTTGTCTATCCAATCGCACCCCCAATCCTTTGTCTATCCAATCTCTTCCCCAATCCTTTGTATATCTAAGCTCTCCCCAAATCCTTTGTCTATCCAATCGCACCCCCAATCCTTTGTCTATCCAATCTCTTCCCCAATCCTTTGTATATCTAAGCTCTCCCCAAATCCTTTGTCTATCCAATCGCACCCCAATCCTTTGTCTATTCAAACTCACCTCCAATCCTCTGTGTCTGCTCACCCGCAATCCTCACCTCCAATCCTCACCTCACCCGCAATCCTCACCGTCTGTCCTCACCTCCAATCCTCAGCCTGTCTTTTCAACCTGTGTGTCTCTCCCATTTAGTTTTTATCAACTCATGCTCCTCCTTTGAGTCATTTACCTAAGGTAGCAGCCGATCACCCCCATATATCAAACCTTGTGTTTGTTTCTCAGCTTTTCTACTCTTTCTACCTCCACCTGTATGGTAGCCCCTCAACTTCTGGGCCTTGCCCTCCTCCTGCCTCCTCCCACACAGTCCACAGCAATTTAACTATTCCGTGAACCTATAAACATACGGTACCTGTATACTTGCTATACATGAGCACAGGTTTCACGAAATATCGAGGTGGCTCACCTGAGCATCCCGAAGAGCCCTTCTTCACAGAGAAGCCATCATTACAATGGCACACAAAGGAACCGTGTGTGTCCTCACACTTTCCATGAAGACAGATGTTTACATTCAGCTCGCACTCATCCACATCTGCAAAGCGGAGTGTGCACTTTGTCAGTCAAACATAAATAAACTCATTCATAGCTGTTCCACACTTTTTGTGCTGCACTTTCCGTATCTGTTACGATCAATCCGAACGAGACATCAAGCAAATAAATCCTTTCCAAACCCAGTGCTGTTCTCGTAAATTTGTCCTCTCACCGGAAATACTTTATTTTCCTCAGACCTGCTTTTTATTGGAATTTTGCAACTTTCCCAAGCATTCCAAACACAATTCTTTAAAATGCTCCAGATGCTCATATATATATATGCATCCTCCCAGCTCCCAACGAGAGTCCCTGTATAGAGAGAGTTGCGACACGAAGAGTCCTAAAAAAATTGGTCACGTGGTCTGTGGACGCCATGTTGTTTCCTGTTTCCTGTCCGATCTTCGCGTGTTTCTGGCCTTGCATTGAATACATACGAGGAACGCTCTATTTTATTGTCTGGCTTTGTTTGTTGTCTTTAATAATCTATCTATAATTCCAGTAATCTCTGTGTGTCTGTGTGTCTGTGTGTCTGTGTGTCTGTGTGTCTGTGTGTCTGTGTGTCTGTGTGTCTGTGTGTCTGTGACCGCTGTTTCTCGACAACCACGGGTCCGATATACTTGAAACTTGCCAGGTATATTGCTGGGGACCCGAGGATGTGCCTTTTCAAGGTTTCATATTAATCGGACAATTACTTACCGAGCTATGTCCAAAAAACGATTCAACCAATCAGAGAGCAGCGAGCTATCACGTGTGCCGAACGTGGCGATCAGACTCTGCCTCGGACGGCACATTTGACAGCGTATTCATTTATTTCACGTTGGAAAACTATGTTGCCGTTAAACTATGTTTTAAAACGAATTCAAACTGCGATTAAATTAAAACGATTCATCCTAACTGCGATTTGCGAACTTCCGGACAGTGAAGACTGTCCGGCAGCACGCTTTCCGGCAGCCAATCACAGAACGCTTTGTTGCGTAGGCGTGGCCGATGTGAGACGAGCGGAGCTGAGCGCGTTACGAGCTGACCGCCATTACGGTACGTAATTCGATTTCTTATGCGCATTATTTCTCCCAATTCAGTCAGAGCGAAGGGCGGAAGCGAAGAGCGGTTTTTTTTGTTTACGGGCGTACGGGCGGGGTGGAGCGTACGGGTAGCGTTTTTTATTTTTTTTGGCAAGGAACGGGCACCCACGTACGGGCAATGCCCTAGTACTTAATAATGTGAGTATTGTCTTTAATGCTCGCACTCATTCCAATGACGCCAAATACTTAAGACACGCTGATAAGACTCTCCTTGTCTGCAATAGAACTCATATGCCATACGGGGACAAAGCCTTTTGCTACTCAGTACCTGCCCTCTGGAACAAACTACCTATAACTACTCGGACCTCACACAACATAAAAACTTTCAAATCAAAACTCAAAACACATTTATTTCCAAAGTAACTTAATTGTATTTTTTGAAAAGTAGCTTTAAGTCGTATTCTTCTAAGATTGTGTAATGTAAGTTGTGGTCTTCAAGATATGTTGTGAAGCGCTTTGTTCATTTCATGCTAACGCGCTATATAAATACTGTTATTATTGTTATTATTATTACTAGGACGTGCCCGTACGTGGGTGCCCGTTCCTTGCCAAAAAAAAAAAAAAAAATGTCTTCGCCCATGCATGCATGGGCGTGCCCATGGGCCCATGGGCGTGCCCGTAAGTGCGTGATGTGACCGTACAATGAATGTATCGTCCCGACGCCGCAGCTCGGATGGCGCTGCAGTTAATCGGGCCTGTATCGGCAGAGTTATTATAAACGTGTACTACAATCGATCGTACCTTACAACAATCAACACAGATTGCAACGTCAAATAAATGAATACGCTCTCAAATGTGCCGTCCGAGGCAGCGTCTGCTCGCCACGTTCAGCATCAGTACGTCGTCACTATGACTATCCGTAAGTCCGGAAGTGACGTCCTCATTTGACTGTCCAGAAGGTCGCATATCGCAGTTACGATGAATCGCAAATTAGTTTTAATTAGTTTTAAAACATAGTTTAACGCCAACATAGCGCCAACATAGTTTGCCAATGTGAAATAAATGAATACGCTCTCAAATGTGCCGTCCGAGGCAGAGTCTGTTCGCCACGTTCGGCACACGTGATAGCTCGCTGCCCTCTGATTGGTTGAATCGTTTTTTGGACATAGCTCGGTAACTACTTCTCCGATTAATATGAAACCTTGAAAAGGCACATCCTCAGGTCCCCAGCAATATATCTGGCAAGTTTCAAGTATATCGGACCCGTGGTTGTCGAGAAACAGCGGTCACAGACAAACACACAGACAAACACACAGACAAACACACAGACAAACACACAGACATACAGAGATTACTGGAATTATAGATAGATGTACATGTATGTAATTTGGAATAGTTTAGATGTACACCATACAACTAATTGTACATTGCTATGAAAAACGGGTATGTTTTACATGCATACTCTTCCATTGCAAGTCTGGATTACAATTTCTGGGCCTTTTATATAATTACAATTTAATTGTGCATATGTATTTCTCCCGGTGCGCCGACATGAAAAGTTAAATTACTTTTTAATTTTCATATTTAAAATCAACATTTCTGTCATTTGTCAAGATGGTTTTAAGGCAATCTTGTTATAATAATAGGAATTTATATGGCGTAAGTTGCAGGAGCCTCTAAGCGCTTAGAAAAGAGAAGAAAGCCAACGAGATGAATATACAAATACAAATTATACAAGAAGAAAACCTAAGATATAATCAGATGTAGGCATTTCCAAATAAATGAGTCTTTAACAGAGATTTGAAGTTCACATTGTCGGCTTTGTGTGCATGCATGCGAGTCAAGAGAGTAAGACGCAAGAGAGCAAGGTAGTCCAGAAAATGATAGGCACTTCCTGTCCCCTCTTTCCCTTTCATTCCTTTTCCCCCTCTCCTCCCTCTCCTCCCCACATAAAACTACATTTCTGAACAAAGATTATTGCAATAAACAAAATCCGATTCTTATCTTGGTCTAAGAGAAAATCATATCAAAAGCGAGGGGCAAATCACAAATTACACAATGTAGGTACTCAAATTTTGTACTAGGTTACGCACAATGTATACACACTAGCGGGCAGTGCACTAGTGCGTGGCGCAAACAATGGAAACAAAATGGCTTCTAATTCCGGGTTGTCGTAACTCTCTCTATACAGGGACTCTACTCCAAACATGACACCATCCGAGTTAATCAAGGATGCTCTTAACTTCCTGTACACTTGGGTCATAGTTAATATCCCTCTGTCTATTCTCAAACATTATCTCCATATCCACTCTCCAACCACACCTGTTATCTCCTCAGACCACTCGAGCACACTTGCCATCCCATGCATCACACCCATTAGCTCCCTCTGCACTCAAAATACACCCACCACATGACCGCACACTCTGGAACGCACAAACTCTCCTTGAACACATAATATCTCCGAGTGATTTTATCTGCACCCATTACATCCTTCGCCCACTCGAGAATACTCACTATCTTCTGATGTACACTCATGCCCATTACCCTCCTTGTACACTCTAGCCACATCCATTACGTCACGCGAGGTCACTTTAGTTTAGAACACACATTATTAGCTCCCGCTGGACTTAGTCCGAAATTGGGGTTTATGGATTGGGTCTCGTCTGTCCGTCCTTCCGCAACTATATCTTGGAGACGTATCGACCGAATTTGTTCAAACTTGGCACAAGCACAGTACATGATGGCATTCACGGGCACCTCACTTTATTTTGCGATCTGATCAAAGATGGCCGACTGGTAGACTGGCGGCCATTTTAGTTGTAAAAAAAAACCGATATTGAAAATGTCCTCAACCATTTCTCGGATATGCATTTACCGATTTTGTTCAAACTTGGCACACGGATAATGAATGATGGCCTACATATTATGCAAGTCATTTTGTTTCGAGATCAGATCCAAGATGGCCGACTGGCGGCCATTTTGTTCCTTAAAAGTATCCCCAACCATTTCTCGACATTCATGGACCGATTTTGTTCAAACTTGGCACAAAGATAATACATGAGAGTATAAATATGCATTTATTTTGTTTTGTAATCCAACCAAAGATCGCCGACTGGTGGCCTTTAACTCCATACAGCAAAATTACTAAAACCACGGGGGCCATGACATTTTACGTCTTTTTCTCCTTGTTTTCCTGTACATCACAACTATTCCCTCCCTGCACACTCCAGCTGCACCCATTATCTCATGGCACACTCTATAACACATGATCTCCACAGCTATACAAGCTACACCCATTACTTCCATAGACCACTCTAGAACACCCAACATCTTCCTATACACTCATGTCTATCAACCCCTGTAGATTCCAGCTAACCAATTACCTCCCTGTTCACTTTTGCAATCCTTCATATGACCTGACAGGTTACGTATCAGGCTCACCAAGGCATGTTTTAAAGTCGATGGAAGCCATGAAACCATCGAAGCAGACGCAGTGGTAGTCACCAGGATTGTTGGTACAATGCCCGCCATCACAGATGTGTGGGCTTTCCTCACACTCATCAATATCTAAGATGCAAAAGGTAAAGGTGAGGTGCTTAGGGTGTTGGGAAGCAGGGCAAAGTATTGTGACCAAGAGTGAGATTATTCGAGAACACACACACACACATATATATATATATATATATATATATATATATATATATATATATATATATATATATATATATATATATATATATATATATATATATATATATATGCATATACCGTATATGGGGAGGCAAAGGAGATACGTAACAAATAGAGGGGATGGAGAATGGGGGGTAAAATTAAATTTCTGCCATTTCATATTTTTAACAGGTAGATAGATGCCTTGCACTTGACACAGTAACTCCTTATAACTGTGCTATAACACCACAGTTAAAGAACAAAAATGTATTCGTCATACTAAGGTGGAAATAAGCACACGCCACCTTGCGCAGCCAGTCGAATGGTGCACGCACCATTTGCCCTGCAGCTGGCAGTGTGACGTCACAGTTATAAAGGTGCGGCAACCGAAGTGTTAACAATAGCACATTTATGAATCCCAAAATAGGGATGTAGAAAAATAAATACGCAGGACAAAAATGAAGGAAAGAACGACGTGGAGAAAATTTAAGTGGTTACGGGGTGAGATGTAGGAAGGAATAGCACGAATAGCCCCAGGATGGGTTTTTAGTGAAGAATTCATAATGAGGACGGTACCGGTGCAAGAACGCCCATCAGGCAGTAAAGCGTAACCGTTGTCGCAGCTGCACTCGTAACTGCCATCTGAGTTGGTGCAGAAACGATCGCAACCACCATTCCAGATGGTGCACTCGTCGATGTCTGCCACACCACGTACACAACCGCATACACACACACACACACACACACACACACACACACACAAACACACACACACACACACACACACACACGTTATTGGATACTGCTTCAGGAAAACAAATCTTTAGTTACTTGTTTACTATAGCAACCGAAATCTTCATCATGCTTTTAGAGCTTTAAACATCAAGGGGATGAATGAACAGGGTAACAGTACAAGTACCATTGTTGGGCTATGAAAGGTTAATGGGGGTAATAAAGATCACGGGGCAAAATGGCGGTGCCATGCTTGCTTGCAGACCTGGAGAGTAGGGTGAGGCGGAACAGCCTCTGGAAGTTGGTTCCATAAACGGGAGAAGGGGGGGAAAAAAGAGTTGAGGTGTGCAGTCAGCATGGATCTTGGAAGTTTAACTAGGAGGGAGTTACTGGAAGAACACATGCAATCTAGAGTAGATAGTTCTGGAGTAGACCACTGACATACCTGCGATGTGGAACGAACAGACCTTGTGTTTTGGCCTCATCATGAGAGATTCCAATGATTTTTAAAGCTTTATTTTCCACAGAATCTGAGAGAGACATGGGATGCTGGGGCACCAGCCCATAGCGAAGAGTCATACTCCACTGAACTATTGACAAAAGTCTTGTAGACTGTGTGTCACTCTGATTTCACAAGGAAACACCTGGATGGACACAGGGTGCACAGTCTACGGCTGGCTTTGGAGGCCATCTTTGTTATGTGGTCAGCTCAGGAAATGGCATGGCTAATGGTGAGGCCTGTAAGTTCAAGGGACTGAACCTCCAATGGATGACCAAGAAAATAGATTGTAGGGTTTGTTTAACTATCCTTCCAGACTGAAAAGGTGAGACATCTGAAAAAAGGAAGAGAGGTGTCTCATTTATATAGATGAGGAACAACAATGGGCCCAAAACATGCACTGCCTTGGGGAACTCCAGCCTCCATTGGGAGAGGGGAGGAGAGGGCTCAATGATGGCAACACGTTGCTTGTGTGAGTCGAGAAAGTTAGAAATCCAGGAGGGAAGAGGTAAGAGGGAGGATGAGATGACAGAATCTTGAGGGACACCAGAATGAATATGGTGGGTGTCAGAGAGGGCACCATGAATGTAGGTAGAGATAGATCACCAAGCCAGGAAGGAGATGAGCTGAGGCTGAATACCATACATTCGGAACTGTCAAAGGCTTTGCCGATGTCCAGCATAACACATTGATTTTCCCTGAAGTGCTCGAGAGCTGAAGATCATTAGTAGGTTGCAATATAGACCAGGAGATCACCAGTGGATCTGGAAGCAATATTGGTGTTCAATGAGGAGAGAGCAATATTTGAAGTGGGTTAAAAGTTGTTTATTGATGAGTGACTCCATGACTTTGGAGATATCGGAGGTCTAGGTGATTGGATGGAAATTGGAGGGATCAGGTATGTCACAGAAGATGCTTCACAGAAATTGGTGGAGATGCATGCGGCGAAAGACCAGAAGGTATGACTGCTGCTGGGGATAGAGGAGAGCTGGTCAGAAGTGAGCTGGATAAAGGTGGCTTTGGTTGTGGAGATTATGCGCTTGC
This sequence comes from Myxine glutinosa, assembly GCF_964187855.1. Lineage (NCBI taxonomy): Eukaryota > Metazoa > Chordata > Myxini > Myxiniformes > Myxinidae > Myxine > Myxine glutinosa. The sequence goes on from NC_136270.1 coordinate 46,296,861, forward strand.
AGTTGTTTCTGGTGGTAACGTAATCACCACTGTTATAATCTGAAGGTGAACCTTTCCAGGCTCTGAAGAGGCAGTTTTTCACGGAGCCAGAGAAAGCACAACGATGGAAGAGCCACTTGAGGGACGATGCTTTTCCACATTTGGATGAGTGGAGTATGTGACGAGACAAACCCAGAAGGATGACTTCAGTGATTTGGTATCTGCAAAGGTCGTGCCAGTTGGCAGAGTCATAGTGCCATATGATGCTGGAGGTAGACTGAGAATACTGACACTGATGGAAGGGATATTAGGTGTTAATGGATCAAACAGGTGCAGCAATAAGGATATTAGTGTTAAGATGAGGTTTGGAAGTGAGAAAAAGATCCAGCGATTTGGAGATATTGTTGGAGCAGTCACGAATATGGATGGGTTCAGAGATGAGCTGGCAGAGGACAATGAGGACAGCGAAGCAATTGGATTCAGTTCTAATCTGGTGGGTAGAAGGATGGGGGTGCTGCAGATGATTGGTTCATGGTGCGCATGGAGTGGAAAATCCAGGAGGGGTTGTGGATTTTGAAATCCCAAAGAATTATTATTTTAGAAGATGGAGAGGATTGCTGGATTTGCTCAATACAGGTACGAGAGTGAGGCAGTCAAAAAGTTGCATGTGATTGGCAGAGTTTTGGCAGATTGGCAGAGAGACTGCTTCAGGGAACTTAGCAGACAAACAAGGGATGTTCCAGACTAGTGGCCTCGGAAGGGCTCCTCAAAATCCCCATGCCCGGTGCGGCTCCAGTTGTGAACGGACAGCAAAGCGGACCCCAAGATGATGCCCCAGGTGATGAGGTAGCCTCCCAGGGCACTACACCTGGGTGCAGGCCTCTAGTCTTCTAGCGGCTAGCCAGTGGGAATACTGACTCCAACTGTACCCTCTAGTAGGTACTGCAGACCCAAGATCACAACCCATAAGGTAGAAAAAAAACCCAAAAACCCACAAGTCCCTCATCAGGCAGCCTGCCCCAAGAGCTTGCAACATAACTAATGTTCCACGAAAGGCTCTTAAGGGACAGGTGGTGATACGACTTTGGGTGACTGTGAGCAGCCTCACACCATATAAAATAGAAGAGAAGCAAGAACAGCAGAACAGGATTTGAGAACATGGGCACTGACGCCAGCTGGGCCCGTCATTGAAGCAGAGTCAATGCCGGACAGAGCTTTCTTTACATCTCCAGTGAGAAGGAAACAGAGTTAAGTAGACAGTGTGTATTTTGGGGTAAATGGGGATAGAATGGGATGGGTTTAGTACACGAGATTAGGAAGAAAGACAGAGTTTAAACATTCTGCTTTATCTGGAGCAAAGTCTGGAGTAGTGCCATTTGAGGTGAGGGATGCGATGAAGGGGGAGCATATGCTAGAGACAGACTTGACAAGGGGACACCATGACTTGTAGGAAGGGGATTGGTTGGATGGTTTGGCCTTGACATCTGTAAGCTGTTTTCTGGCTTGCCTCAGGACGAACACACACTTGTCATGAGCCTTACGGAATGAACGAAAGGTACCCTCAGTCAAGTTAACTTTCCAAGCTGAAAAAGCAAAATGCTTGACTGCAACCGTTTCCCCACATGATTCAATGTACCAGGAACTAGAGGACGGACATGATGACAGTTGACGTCGCTACAGACGAGAAACAGAGAGTTGGGAAGGATGATTATGAGTTGGTCCATGTTTGAGAAAATAGAGCTGTGTAGAGAGTTGTCATCATTGGGTGGATGTTATACCACACAGAAAAGGGGTAGGTGGTTGTGAAGAGGTAAACGCAGCCAGAGGTATTCCAGAGGGGGGAAGGGAGTGTCGGGGGGGGGGGGGGGTTCTTGAGGACAATTGACAACTAGCAATGGAATTATTGACAAACGCAGTGATACCGTCTCCAGGACATGGGATGGGCCTGTCGTAGCAGGAAAGAGAATAGCCAGAGAGAGAGAGAGAGAGAGAGAGAGGGATTGGAAACATTCTGTAATAGAAACGTTTCTGTTAAGCACATAATGCCCGGAGCAACAACAGCTATCCTGTGTTAGTCTTTACTAATGACTGTGTTAGTCAGGGGAGCAGGAGATGGAGAGGGATGCATGGCAGGGGAAGGGGGAGCAGGAGATGGAGAGGGATGCATGGCAGGGGAAGGGGGAGCAGGAGACGGAGAGGGATGCATGGCAGGGGAAGGGGGAGCAGGAGATGGAGAGGGATGCATGGCAGGGGAAGGGGGAGCAGGAGATGAAGAGGGATGCGTGGCAAGGGAAGGGGGAGCAGGAGATGGAGAGGGATGCATGGCAGGGGAAGGGGGAGCAGGATATGGAGAGGGATGCATGGCAGGAGAAGGGGGAGCAGGAGATGAAGAGGGATGCATGGCAGGAGAAGGGGGAGCAGGAGATGAAGAGGGATGCGTGGTAGGGGAAGGGAGAGCAGGAGATGAAGAGGGATGCGTGGCAGGGGAAGGGGGAGCAGGAGATGGAGAGGGATGCATGGCAGGGGAAGTGGGAGCAGGATGGGGGAGTGCGAGTGTGACATGCTGTGGCGGGTTTGGACGACAGCGGGGGGATAGGGACGGGACACGGGGCACGGAGTGGGGGGAGGAGGGGAGGTGGGTGTGTGGGACGTAAGCGGGAATCTTGGATTATGGGAATTTTGGATTATTCCATCTTGGATTATGTTTTTCCGAGTAGTATTTCTCAATTTTTTCATCTATTCTCTCCCTGTTTCTTCCTTTACTTCTCTATTCCTTCATAATCATCTTGTAATTCTTTCCCTTGTCTATTTTTTCTTTAATTTCCTGTATGCTCCACTTCACGCTCCGTCTATCCACAATATTTCCGTATTAGGCTCCGACAAAGTCTGTGAAGATGCGGAGAGGCCTGCGCGCCCCGGTAACCTACCCACACATCCTTGCCTGTCTGGCGTCGCTTGATATCCCGGGTTGCAGGTGCAGTGGTAGCGGCCAACCATGTTCACGCATCGCCCATTCTGGCAGAGGCTGTGACTCAGCAGGCATTCGTCAACATCTGTGGAAATACAAGGAATCATTGGCCAAGAACATCTAATCTACGACTTCGGGCAGCAAGGTTTCATCAGAAACATTCACCCTTTTTTTTTAAATCTCCTTTCCGGCTCATTTACCTCCATTCTCTTCCAAGCTCCCTTAAAAGCAGAACATGCTCCCAAGACATGCTCTGGAACATACATCAAACATGGATTTTGTTTGATGGAGTCATTATTGTACGATGAGTGAATCTACAGCTTTACACCGAAGGTGGATGGAGGTTATGTTTTCACCCCTGTCTGTTTGTCTCTGTTTGCCTGTGAACAGGATATCTCAAAACGTTGTGCATGGATTTGGACAAGACTTGGTGGACAGATTGTGTGTGTGACAAGGACTAATCGATTCGATTTTGGTGAAGATCTGAATATGTACGAGAATTATTTAATTTTTAAGTGATTCTTCACCATTGAGAGATCGGGTGAAAAGTGATACATAACATGATCTTTTAAAAAGTTATACATGACCTATGACTAAACTTGGTGGAGGAGTAACAAGCCGATTCGATTTTGGTTCAGGTCCAAATCCAGATCCGGCCTATCAGTGGGATACAAACCATAAACTGTTCAGCCTGGCGGAGGTGTGCGCTCTACCGAGTGCCGTTCTAGTTCCATATATTTTGGCCTTCACAAACTCAATTCCCAAAACTAGTCAATTGGGATGCTCTTCTTTCTGAACCTTAAATATTAGATTTTAGTGCAAACGATGTTACATGTCTATGCTTGTGCTCTCTCGTTGGTTTTGGTGTCCTAGTGCAGGTTTCAGAAGGGGGAATCGAATCCTCCCAGGATCCAAAGTTGCCTCCCTTGTGGCCCAGGCAAAGTTTTTCACAGATCTGCAATTATTAATGTGTCAATGCTGCTTTTTAACACAATGTACTCGTGGTATTTTGCTTAAGAGTATTCTTCTTGGCTTATGCACCAAAACAAATGGTTTAAATAAATAAACTTTTACAAGTTTTTAAATCCCGACTTGGCTCTTACTTGCTTTAAAATGGAATCGCTAATATTGGCTTCTTGACTCCTACTTCCCGAAGGATTATGTCCACCGGTACCATTCTGGGGATGCTATAAAGAAAAAGTTTTTAATGTTTTACTAAACCGTTTGCATTACTTTGCCATGTGTAATACCATGAAATAATACCCCGGTAATACTATATATTCAATTATTTACATTACCACCTGACAGTCAGTCGTTCTTCGCTTCGCTTCCCTTGGTACCAAGCATTATTGCGGCCTGGCTGTAACTTTCACAATTGTCAGATTATTTGAAAGCAGCGCTCTTGTAAATGCCTCAAAAGGCTCACGATATGCAATACTTCCCAAATAGTGTAGGCCTTCCATGAGACTAGGTTTTGTAGAGGAAAACAAGACCAATAGTCTAATAGCAGCGTAGCTGGGCACGTTTGATACTTTAGCAATAAATTCCACATTCCTGTGCCACATTCAGTCGAACGTCAGGCATTGACAGCAGGTTCGTGAATGACTTGGACAAAAAAAACGCACCCAGTCTGAATGTTGCTACATCTAGTCAATGGCGAAACTGCAAATGGGGAATCCGCGAATGTCACGGATGGAAACCCTTACGTCACTTCCTCATATGCAATACTTCCGAAATAGTGTGGGCGTGAAGTACAAAGCAGGTGCAGGTAGTACCTTTGTGTGTGAGGATTATAGGACCTGCAGGTGGGCATGCCTGATGAAGAATACAGAGGCAGTTGGATTGAAGAACATGTTGTATTGATCGATTGGAATTGGATTGATCATTTGATTGAACGTCGGAAATTGTGAAAGTGCAGGAAAATAATTTGTGAAGCTGCCTTGCGGAGTCGATTCAATCGCGCTTTTCCCTTCAGAATTTGAAACAGGTGGTGCACCACAATCTAACATCATCCGCCATTAACCTTGACCAACACAATTCACTTCCATGTTACTGTGCTGGCTCCTCTTTTCCTGTTTGTCCCTTCCCTTGCTTGTTGCATCCAACCGTGGCTCCGCTGTCCCACTGTAGTTACATTTTTACGCTTTCTCACCTCACCCTTCCATGAGACTAGGGTTTGTAGAGGAAAACAAGACCAATAATAGTCTAATAGCAGCATAGCCGGGCTTGTTTGATACTTTAGCTATACATTCCACATTCCTGTACCACCTTCAGTCGAACGTCAAGCATTGACAACAGGTTCGTGAATGACTTGGACAAAAAAAACGCATCCTGTCAATGGCGAAACTGCAAATGGAGAATCCGCGAACGTCACGGATGGAAACCCTTACGTCACTTCCTCATTCTGCTTTTAACTCAACATCCCCATATTTTCATTCCAAACAGCATCATTCGTCATTCCAATCACAAATTGATATTATCGTGTTAATAGATCAAAATATAATGTTAAATCATGATTGTATCGAGATATTATCAAACCAGCGAACCGTCACCATCTGTCCACTTCCGGATTCGAGAGCAAGGTCCGTGCCGATCGCATTTCAAAATCATAATTGTATTGAGGAATTTCTGAAACCTCCTACCTACCTTACGACACCTGTTGGGACCCCAAAACGTTCCACAGAAGGTTATTATATTTCCTTTTAGCAAAATATGCAACTGTAATGGTTACTAAACCCAGTCCCCCTGTCATGTGACCAGAACCTCAGCTCTGATTGGTAGACGTTTGTGACGGAGTGACGGACATACATACATGCAGACAGCATTGCCCGACGGGCTACGCCGTAAAAAGAAGTAACTTACCTGCACATGAACGGCCATCGGTGCTCACAGTATGACCCTTGGGGCAAACGCAACGAAAGCTCCCATCAGTGTTCTCACAGACGCCGCCACGGCAGAGCAAGGGGTCACGCTCACATTCGTCGATATCTACATTGGATGAAAGTAGCTTTTACTTTATGATACTCACTCACATTTTGTGGTACTTGGCATATTAATAATGTGTTGTTATAATAATAACGATCCAGCTACTTGTAGCAGGTGATGCAGGACTCACCCATGCAGTTCTTCATCATCATGAAGCCGCTCTCGTAGCCTTCAAAGCACTCGCACTCAAAGCTGCCCAGCGTGTTCACGCATGTTCCGAAGCCACAGATATCGGGCGAGATGCGACACTCGTCAATGTCTGTCAAGAGAGGACAAGAAGCCTCCATGATAATAGCCCCAAGCTCCAAGATAAGAGATCCATTTTGTGTGTGTGTGTGTGTGTGTGTGTGTGTGTGTGTGTGTGTGTGTGTGTGTGTGTGTGTGTCACCATCTTTCTCAAAGATGGCTGAACGGATCTTCGTCAAACTTTTAGAGGTTCATCAGTGAGTGCCGCGGAGTGTTTTAGGCAAAAACGAATATTGAAAAAAAAAGTTCGATTTTTCTTGCGTGTACGTGAGGAAGTGTTTTAGGCATCGACAAAAATATATTTCAAAAAACCCCAAATTGATTTCTTCGAAATGCCGAGAGAACATCACCAGGCAACGCCGAGTTCTCCTGAAAAAGTTTGCTATAAAGTAGTCTGTAAATGCTTGGTAACAAATAATAATGCTTAATAAATTGTCATGGTAATGGTAATGGTAATTAATAAATGGTAATGGTAATGATAATTAATAAATGGTAATGGTAATGGTAGTTAATAAATGGTAATGGGAATGATTAATTAATAAATGGTAATGGTAATTAATAAATGGTAATGGTAATGGTAATTAATAAATGGTAATGGTAATGGTAATTAATAAATGGTAATGGTAATGGTAATTAATAAATGGTAATGGTAATGGTAATTAATAAATGGTAATGGTAATGGTAATTAATACATGGTAATGATAATGGTAATTAATAAATGGTAATGGTAATCAATAAATGGTAATGGTAATTAATAAATGGTAATGGTAATACAACAACAACAACAACAACAACATGCATTTTAAGGCCATTTTCCCTGCTAGAGCGGGGGTTAGCCTTGCGGTCCCCATGACAATCTTCTCCATTTTGCCCTATTTTCTGCATCTCTCCTTGTTAACCCCCTTGCCCGCATTTCTTCTTCCACCATCTTTAGCCAAGTCTTTCTCGGTCTTCCCCGTCCTCTACTTCCTTCTACATTAACTTCCATCACTCTTCTCAACCAGTCACTTTCATCCTTCCTCAACACATGACCAAACCATCTCAACCTGTTTCTCTTCACAGCATCAATCACAGGCTCTATTCCCATCATCTTTCGCAATTCATCATTTGTCTTCCTCTCTCTCAACGAGACTCCGCACATCCATCGAACCATTCGCATTTCCACCCTTTCCAGCCTTCGTTGCTGCTCTACGTTCATTACCCGTGTCTCGCTCCCATAAATCATAACACTTCTCACACATGCAGCATACACCTTTCCCTTCAGCTTCAGCGACACTCTCCTCCTCATCAGCACGCCACTCAGTTCCCGAAACTTCTTCCATGCACATCTCACTCGACCAACCGTTGCCGAGTCTGATCCACCTTCTCCATTCAGCATGTCTCCGAGGTAGCAAAATGTTTTCACACCTTCCAGCTTCACGCCGTCTCCAAGATCCAACTCAACATTTCCTCCATTTGCAGCTCCCTCTGTGCACACCTTACATTTGAATGTAGCTGCCACACTGGTAAATGACCCTCTCAGACCACTACATTTTTGATGAACCCACTCGTCGCACATTGTACATTGAATGGAGTTCACTCCGACACCCTTCCTGCACACAGCACACGGCCACTTCCCATTTCTTTCCACCTCACCACATGCTTTACCACTTGCCATCACCTTAGTCTTTCCGATATTCACCTTCAGACCTTTTGTCTCCATACATTCCTTCCACTTGTTCATCTTTTCCTTCAGTCCATCCATACTTTCCGCAATCAACACCAGATCATCTGCATACAACAACTCCCACGGTAAACCCTCCTTTACGTTCTGAGCCAGCACCTCCATCACAGCTACAAATAGTAGTGGACTTAGTACCGACCCCTGATGCACTCCCACCTCCACGTCAAACTCACCACTGTTCCCGTCCTTCGTCCTTACAGCTGTGCACGCTCTTTTGTACATTGCCATCACTACTCTGATCAACCATTCCTCCACTCCTAACTTCCTCAATGCCCATGTCAATACTTTGCGTGGAACCCTATCGAATGCTTTCTCCAGATCAACAAACCCAAGAAACAACTTCTTCCTCTTCTCCATGTACTTCTCCTGCAACTGCCTCACAATGAAAAGCACATCTGTCGTTCCTCTTCCTGGCATAAATCCAAACTGCATTTTGTCGATCTTCACTTTCTTCCTTATCCTCCTCTCCAACACCCTTTCCAATACCTTCATTCCATGCTCCAATAACTTTATCGCTCGGTACAAGCCACACTCCAGAAGGTCACCTTTCCCCTTGTATAGAGGGACGAGGGTACTCAGTTCCCAATCCACTGGAATGCGGCCTTCTTTCACCACCAGATTACAGATCTCTGTCATTCTGTTCACACCCCAACTTCCTGCTGCCTTCAACATATCTCCCACAACTCCCGTCGGCCATCCCGCTTTTCCACTCTTCATTGCATTTATCGCTTCCTCAACTTCCTTCTCAGTTATCTTCTCTGCCGGTCCTAAAACTGGGTTACTCTCTATGTTGCCATCCCATTCATTCTCTGTATTCAACAGCATTTCCATATATCTTTTCCATCTTCCTTTAATTCCATCTGGGTCGACAACGATTTGTCCCACTTCATCCTTCAAGCAACTCACCCCCATCACATCACACCTCTCTTTCGCTATGTGCTTTGCAATCCTGAATACTGCTTTCTGACCCTCTTCCGAATCCAAGCGTTCTCCGAACATTTTCCTACATGCCTCCTGCGCCTTTGCTACCTCTTTCTTTGCAGCCTTCTTGGCTGCCTTATAACTTTCATGCTCTGCTGTTTCTGCTCCCGTACCCTTCGCCTTCTGCCACTCCTTGAACTTCTTCCTCTTCTCGTCAATCCTCTTTCCAACTTCATCATCCCTCCACCATGTTTCCGAGTGCCTCGGTGGTCCTTTTGTCCATCCACATACCTCACCAACGGCTCCCAACAGACTAGCTTTCATTGACATCCAACCACTTTCAAGCTCAACCACATCATCCTCTACCATACTCAGCCTCTCTTTTAATGCCTCCCTTACTGTCACCTCTTTCAACCTCCACACCTTCATTCTCGGTTGGTACTTCACCCGCCGAGCTCTCCTCGCACCTTTCACCCTTATGTCGCAGACAACCAAGTGGTGCTGTGAAACAGCCTCCTCCCCCGGGATCACCTTTGTGTCCCGGAGGTGCCACCCTATCTCGCCTACGCACCATCAGGTAGTCAACGGTTGTCGTCGACCCACCTGACGTGTATGTAACAAGCTTATTATCCTCTTTCTGGAACTGAGTATTACAAATCAACAAATCAGCTCCATCAGCAAACTCCAAAATCCTTTCACCTTCTCCATTTCTCACACCATATCCGTAACCCCCAAGAACTCCCTCAAAACCATCCATACTCCTTCCCACATGTCCATTCAGGTCTCCTCCCACCACAACAACTTCCTCATCTTTCACGTTTTCCATCAGCTTCTCTATCGCACACCAGAACTTGTCCTTCTCTTCATCGCTTCGACCAACCTGCGGAGCATATCCCGAGATGACGTTCACCAAGAGCTTTCCAATCATCATTTTCACCATCATCAACCTATCACTCACTCTAGTCACACTCACCACACGGTCTACAAACTCCTCAGAAAACAGGACACCAACACCATTCACGCCCTCCGGGCACCCTTGCCACACAAACTTGTATTTTTGTCCCTGCCTACCCTTCACCATTCTCACACCACTTCCCTTCCATCTCGTCTCTTGCACACAACATATGTCCACTCTTCTTCTGACCAATACTTCTACCACTTCTCCTGATCTCCCTGTCATTGTCCCTACATTCCATGTCCCAAACATGTCCCTACATGACAATTACAATGGTAATGCTAATTAATAAATGGTAATGGTAATGGTAATTAATAAATGGTAATGGTAATTGTAATTAATAAATGGTAATTACCTAAATAAGGTAATAAATGCTTGGTAATGTTTGATCTTTTCTGCACTCGTTATTTCACCCCAGATCCACTTTTTTGAAATACCAACTTCTGTCCTGGAAGTCCTAGCAGTGTCCACGTGTTTTTTTTTCACCTCAATCCCATGCTCCTCCCCCCCCCAAGCCCTTTCCCTCCCACAGATCTCCCGATGTCCCTGCTCTCCATCTTGTTCTCCTGCTCCCATTATCATGTGTTTTATGTTTTATGTGTCAGTTGTTTTTTTTTGTGATCAATGTTAGCTCTCACAGTAGCCTCGACCTTGTATACAAAAACAAAAAAAAATACTCACTTGTTTGTAATCAAAAGCTACATATGACCAAATAAAATACAAAAATAAAGTATTTGTAAATTAAGTGTTTGTTTTGTAAATTAAGTGTTTGCTCGTTTGTTGATATGCATCACAAGGCTATGGGACAGCATCATTGGCTGTGGGCACCGCTGTGCTGCTGATGTGATGCCCTCTGCTGGTCAGGGCAGGAATTTGTAATTTGTTCATCATGCCGGCGAGAGCTCGCCTACTCTTCGCGAAGGACACAGTGGGGTCATTAACGCGTTTGTTTAAAACATGGAATTTGTTTAATGCATTTAATAGGGTAAAATGGAGAAGATTGTCATGGGGCCTGCAAGGCTATCCCCCCACTCTAGCAGGGAAAATGGCCTTAAAATGCCTGTTGTGTTGTATTTGTTTAATGCATTGCTGTTGAAGCCAAAAAACAATGGTTACTCACAGCCACCTGTTTCTTCAAAAATAAAACAAATACCTGTGAACTGTGGTTGAACATAACTGAAACATGATGTGCAAACAGATATACAAGTTAGAATGGTAGGTTTCGATTGTTGATCAAATTTATAGTGTACTAGCTGAATGCACCGGCGTTGCCCGGATTCTTTTTGAATGAATTTAATCTTCTGTACTAAAAACAGGAATAAAACGCGGCCTTGTGAAGCAGCGGAGTTTGACTATCCGGCCGCGGCCGCATTTTGTTCATTTACTACTATAATTCAGCTTTTACTCGCGGCGGTAGAAGATTGACCACTATAATTCAGCTCAGCTTTTAATTGCGAAATGGGCCCAGCCCGCCCGAGGCGGCCTCGACCGACCTCGTCACCTAGCCTGTAACCTTCCCGGGGCCCGTCCCGACATTTTTGGTTATTTTTGAATGAATTTACTACTATAATTCAGCTTTTACTCACAGCCGTAGAAGATTGACTACTATAATTCAGCTCAGCTTTTAATTGCGAAATGGGCCCAGCCTGGCCGAGGCAGCCTCGACCGGCCTCGCCACCTAGCCTGTAACCTTCCCGGGGCCCGTCCCGACATTTTTGGTTATTTTTGAATGAATTTACTACTATAATTCAGCTTTTACTCACAGCCGTAGAAGATTGACTACTATAATTCAGCTCAGCTTTTAATTGCGAAATGGGCCCAGCCTGGCCGAGGCGGCCTCGACGGGCCTCGCCACCGAGCCTATAACCTTCCTGGGGCCCGTCCCGACATTTTATGTTTTAGAGGTTTCCTCCTATCTTCAACCGTTCAGGAGATTAGCGCGTGCAGACAAACAAACAAAAACTTTCTTTTATATACTGTATATAGAAGATAAAAACATTAGTTTACAATAACATCACAGACTTTTGTTTGGCATCATTTCCATTGAAGGTTCACACCGGATGTGCTGATCTGATAACATCCAGACAAGTGTTTTTACCTTTGTAGGAATATTGAAACGTACAGTGACCTACATCTTGGAAATACAAAACAAAAATATCGAAGCTTTTCAGCTTGCCTCCATCTAACCGCCCCTCATTACTCCAATGCATCTCCACACTCCGGGCGGAAGTGAAATAAGCACTTTTCCAAACCTGTGCAATTCTTTTCCATCAAATCCAGTGCATAGCCAATGTCACAACGGCAGCGAAAGCTTCCAATGGTATTCTTGCAGCGCCCATTGGTGCAAAGGGTCGAGAAGACTTTACACTCGTTTATGTCTGGAGGAAAGATGGACACACGAGGTGCGAGTTATGACGGTTTATGGACAATTCCACAAAAGGACAAATAGATACAAGAAGATACATATTATGCAAATTATGACTCGAGTTTCAGAAAGTTTGGATAAAGATTCATGGAAATTCATGGAAAAATAAAAAAGCTGACTGTAGCTGGCCCCATTATGAGGCGGTGCAGAGATCACATGACCACCTTTGAAGATGTGCCGCCCGGTGACAAAATCTTCCCGAGAGGTAAATCCTGGTCCGTGGGCGCAGAGCAAGTCGAAGTTCTTGGTGCCAGGTGCAGGGCATGGTTCACAATGAGGTCCCCAAGCTTGGCCCACGGAGCAGCAGCACAAATCACTGCGCAGTCGACCTCTGACCCGCTGCTCGCAGTCTGCCGAATCATCGTCATAGTGGAGGTAGCACGTCTCAAGACGCAAATCTGCCAGAATCGTGGTCGTGGTGTCATGAATGAAAACAAGTTCGACTGACAGAGTTATTATCAGTCAAATTGTTGTTAAAGGATAATAAAAACAAGTTGTCGTTCTTACAAAGTCATCAACTCTAGTACACCTGTCCAGCAGGTAAGGCTCAGGTCCGACGTGTTGACCTGAGCCTTACCTACTGGGACAGCCAAACGAGTTAATTTGGCGTCTTCCAGGTGTCTTCCAGGTTGCCAGGTGTCTTCACCTCTAAATATGGATCTTCAAAAGTACAACTAACTTTCTGCAAAAGACTGATCACATGTCCCAAAAAATTTAAATTTTTGCAAAATATCATCTGGAACCACAAACACATCAGCTCACAAACTCGGAATACACCACCGATTCATAACAATTCAAATTTAACCTGGGAAACGACACCAGATGGCAGAGTTGCCATTATCAGGTGACCCGTCTCCGCTCTGGGAATGCTGTTGCAATTGAAGCATTTCTAAAATATCCGAATTTTTCCAATACATTGTTCTCACACAAGCTTTCCATGATTCCCCCAAAAGCGTTCCATTTCACAGAGGTATTTGGATAATGATTTAACTTCAATTCCTACGGCCCTTGCCTCAAGAAGCGCTTAGGCAAATGCTCCCTCGTCGCTCATCGATGCCTGCTGAACAAAATGTAACATTGTTGCTCACCAACACATGTGCGGCCTGTTGCATCCAAGCTAAGTCCTTCTGCACATTCACAGCGGAATGATCCAGGGATGTTTAAGCAACGCCCGTTGATGCAGATCCCAGGAAAAATGTCACACTCGTCCACATCCTCGCACGTCGTGCCGCGGGAGCGTGAGAACCCTCGCCCGCATTGGGAGTCTGCACGACACGTGCAGGAGGAGGGGCCGGATGGGATCTGGCAACGGTGGAGTGAACTTGGGAATCGATATTTCCAAATCCCACGGCAAGCTGGAAAAGTTTGTGCAAATTGAGGGATAGCAACAAATTGGGGGGTCTTACCGATCTCGCAGGGCTCGCACGGACTTCCCCAGGCAGCTCCCAACGTTGAGCAGCACGAAGACTTCAGTGTAGCACCATTGATGTTCACCTCGCAGCGACTCTCGACGATGTCCATCCAGCAAGTCCCTTTGGTACTCTCTGTTGTACCGAGGAAGAACATGATCAAAGATCAGAACCTCGGTTACCTTTGAAAAGCGTATGCATTCTGAAGAGTTCAAAAAAAGAACCTCCATATGAATTTGGAGGATCAACTCACCTAGACAGATCGTTCCTGTGGGGTCCAGGCGGCTGGTCGGTGGGCATTCGCAGGCAAATGAACCGAGGGAGTTTTTACAGATTCCGTTGACACACGGTGATGTTTCACACTCATTCACATCTGGACATCACACAGATCGATTCATGATCAAACTGGGGAAGTCCCACCAAGTCATTAATCTAGGAAAGTAATGATTGGCTGTCTTACTTTAAGTTCTCTACCTGCTTTTCCCATTACTCCTTTCCATGACATCCTCTCCTAGGATGTTGTGAGCATACCCATGAGTTTACAATCACCAACAAAGAAGATGAGGTTTACTGAGCAGAGTTCAGGCAACAAGCTAGCTGAATGGTGTCCTTCGCGTTCTGTTGTGAGATGGTGTGTGCTTACTAACCCTGTGTGGGCCTACATTCAGCATTGGTGTATACAAGCAAAGATATGAGGAAGACCATTTAGCCCACGCGCCTTACAGTGTTTTTCAGCCATCTTGAGATATTCCAAGCTGTACCCCTATTTTCCCGAGGTTAATGTAATTGCACTTTATCATCTCTGGCCTAAATGATGTGTGCAAGTTCAGGTTCGGATTTCGAAAGGAGAAATGTAACAAACATTGTGGTTGTGGTAATTGTTGGTTGTTGGGTGTGGTAATTGTATCATACAAGGTTGGGTGTGGTAATTTCAAAACGAGGATGGTGTAGGTACGAAAGATTGGGGTGGTGTATGGTTAAAGTGTCAGTGTCTTTCCTTTTATATACATTAATTTAAGGATCAGGGATCATGAGCTTATTATAATACATTCCAGGTTGGACAAGGACAGTATGGGAAACTTCCGGGTTTTAACATGAACAACAAGAATATTCGTTTTTACAGGTTCAGTTGACACATAGAGACAACCCCAGGTTCAGATCCCACCCCCCCATCCTGGGGTCTGAAGTCATGCCCTAACAACGCGATGATGCCATAAAATAAATGCACACCAACATACAAAATGTGGAAGGAATAAAAAGGAATGCGTGTGGTGCATGGAAAATGTGTGTGCGGATGAACACGAGACGAAGGTTGATCGTAAGAGCTTAACACATCATTATTGTTGTTCACTTATTTTCGTTCTGCTGTTTTTCTTAAACATTTAAAGCACATAAGTTATAGGCTGTAGTGAATAATAAATTATGTTGTTGTTGGTGTTGTTGTATAGCCCCGGACAGTTCTCTTGAACAAGTCCGTGGCAGGGAGACAGCCGATTGATCTCCCAGGAGCGACCCAGATATCCTCCACATCCAGGATGGTGTACTCCCACCTTCACAAAGTCAGGGCCATGACAAAGTTAGAGAGAGTGAGTGAGTTTGAGAGAGTGTGAGAGAGAGTGAGAGAGAGTGAGAGTGAGAGAGAGAGAGACTTGACTTGACTTTTAAGGTCTTTTATTACGAAAGTATAAAAAAGCACAACAAACCGAGTAATACAATAGTAGTCAACAAAATAATTAAATCAAGGAATTGAAAAACATGACATTAATTAGAGCAGCAAAAAAAGTTCATCTCCCTCCACCTTACACAGGATTTCAGCTTTGCACCATTTTTGAACGAAGTGATCAAGCCGAGAAGTCTCTCGGTAAAGATTAAATTAAATTTTAAGGCGGGCAGACACAAGGCCTTTAAAGGCTAACAAAATACTGCATTCCGGTGAGCTTGTCCCAGAGACCCGACTCTTCCGCGTAATATATATCGAGAGAGATCGAGAGAGATCGAGAGAGATCGAGAGAGAGAGAGAGAGAGAGAGAGAGATAGAGAGATAGAGAGAGAGATCGAGAGAGATCGAGAGAGAGAAAGAGAGAGAGAGATAGAGAGAGATAGAGAGATAGAGAGAGATAGAGAGATAGAGAGAGAGATCGAGAGAGATCGAGAGAGATCGAGAGAGATCGAGAGAGATCGAGAGAGAGAAAGAGAGAGAGAGATAGAGAGAGATAGAGAGAGAGAGAGATAGAGAGATAGAGAGAGATAGAGAGATAGAGAGAGAGATCGAGAGAGATCGAGAGAGATCGAGAGAGATAGAGATAGAGAGATAGATAGAGATAGAGAGATAGAGAGAGAGATCGAGAGAGATCGAGAGAGATCGAGAGAGAGAGAGAAAGAGAGAGAGAGAGAGAGATAGAGAGATAGAGAGAGATCGAGAGAGATCGAGAGAGAGAAAGAGAGAGAGAGAGATAGAGAGAGATAGAGAGAGAAAGAGAGACAGAGAGAGATAGAGAGATAGAGAGAGAGATCGAGAGAGATCGAGAGAGAGAAAGAGAGAGAGAGATAGAGAGAGATAGAGAGAGAGAGAGATAGAGAGATAGAGAGAGATAGAGAGATAGAGAGAGAGATCGAGAGAGATCGAGAGAGATCGAGAGAGATCGAGAGAGAGAGAGAAAGAGAGAGAGAGAGAGATAGAGAGATAGAGAGAGAGATCGAGAGAGATCGAGAGAGAGAAAGAGAGAGAGAGAGATAGAGAGAGAGAGAGAGATAGAGAGATAGAGAGAGAGATCGAGAGAGATCGAGAGAGAGAAAGAGAGAGAGAGAGAAAGAGAGAGAGAGAGAGAGATAGAGATAGAGTTAGACGCGATGGAAAAGGGCCGGTCCATGGGGACCAATCAGCACTCTGACCGTGACTGCGCTGCCCTGACAAATCCGGGCAGCAGGGAAGAAAGGGGAAGATTTGGCCCCTGACTTGCATTGGAAGGTACAACCACCACAAAGAGGCGTCCCCAATAGTTGTAATAATTATGTTGATGATAGTCCTGTGATGCAACAGGTCAGAGGTCGAGATCAGGAAATTGCAGATTTATACGAAGTAATCAATGGCTGTGCAGTTAAAGAAAAGCAATCAAATGTAGTACAATGAGCAGTTCACCTGATGGTCAGGTAACAGTTCATGTTGAACAGGAAGGCCAGCACCCAAAACCATCACCCGAACAGGGCCTCAGCCTATTGGACACGATGATATCCATTGAGGCCCAGTATTGGCCTAACACTGAGGCTTTTGTGTTCCTTGCCAGGTAGAACTAGCCTCATGCCAACAGTGGGGGGCGAACAACACAATGGCAGAAGGGAAACTTGATCGGCCCAACATAACCCCTCACATACCCAGCAAGTCTTACAATCCTCCTGAGCCAAAACTAAATCTCTTTGTAGAATTACCAGAGATGTAACACACGATTGTCCGTAAAGACATGTCCTTTAAACACAAAGACAGACGTAACGAGTTCACTGCGGCACCATTCATGATTACAACTTGGACACAAAAACGTAAACGTAACACAAATAAGAGTTCCGGCGTTAAAATAAACAAATACTAATTCATTTTGTTGTGCTTGGGCCGGCCCACGGATACAGTGTGGTGCACGACCCTCGACACGAGCACAGTTTGAATAAAACCGTTTCAATAAAATTAAAAAAAACTTTACGTTGCTACGAGTTCTTGTTCACAAACAGCATCCTACCAGCCGGGGAGTGTGCCCGATTGTTGAAAAACTTTACATCAAGTTAGTGTTAAAATTATCAGAAATAGACACATCTGATATAAACAAAAATCAATCAGAACTGATAATCATAAACTGAACTTACTTTTTCCACATGCGAAATTTGCATTTATGTTTATTTAAATTATACAATGGACTACAAAATGTAAATGTTTCATGATATTTGTTATATTATATCACCTTTATCGATCAATATTGTTGAAATGAAGATCAAATAGCTGTATGTTGAAATATGTTGAAAAAGTCAAAACTTTACATGGGGTGTACTTACTTTTTCACGTAACTGTGTGTGTGTGTGTGTGTGTGTGTGTGTGTGTGTGTGTGTGTATATATATATATATATATATATATATATATATATATATATATATATATATAAATATATATATATATATATATATATATATATATATATCAGTTACTATGCGATTTCATACCATCAGTGGTGAACTGCCATGAAGGTATCCCATCCAGCTATGCTGTACCTTAATGGGAGTGATAAGTACCGTCTGCCACATGGCACATTATCTCTGGTATCCACTCATTATATGGAATCCCCTGGATGCAGCCGGGAGCAATCAATCCAAATATATCTTCAGTTCTCCAGCTTTCAATGAGCGCACGTAATGACGTCACTGCCATGTACATACGCTCTGCCTGTCAAGCTCTCAAGAGAACCCTCCGACAGAGCAGAATTTTGATCTTAGTTCAGATACTGTCATAAGTGTATGTAAAACTCACAGTTACCGACCTGGTTTCGCCCTTTTTGGGGCTCATCAGGGCAACACAGTGAGTCCTGCATACACTTATGACTCTGAAAATCTTTCGATTATATACCAGTTACTACGTGATTTCATACCATCTATGGTATGATGAAACCATCTTGATGGTTTGATGAAACCCATAACAAAGGGGAAAGGGGAAACGTCAACAGCAGGATGGAGGGGGAAGGAAGACGGAGACAGAGAAGCAAGAGATGCAGGTAACGATGAGGGTTAGGGGAGAACGCAAGGGGTGGACAAGATGGATACGTAACACAATTTTGGGAGGGGTGGGGGTGGTTTAACAAGTGTAGAAAAGACCATGGCTTTGGTTGGGGGATAACCCGAGATGGTACATATATATATATATATATATATATATATATATATATATATATATATTTATATATATTTATATATATATATATATATATATATATATATATTTATATATATATATATATATATATATATATATATATATATATATATATATATATACATATACATACATATACATACGTTATGTTATGTTATGTCCTGATCTGTTCTGTGTCCGAGCTCTTCCACGAGCCAGGTAGATACCTTGTAGATTTTTTTTTTAAAGTTTGGATCCAATTCCTTACTAGACTCTACAAGGGTAAGATCGATGCTTCAGAGGCTGGGAGTTCAACCATCCATTGTGTGGGACATTCAGCTGGAGACCTATCTACTACCATCAATTGGGTGGGACAATCAGCTGGAGACCCATCTACTACCATCAATTGGGTGGGACAATCAGCTGAAGACCCATCTGCTACCATCAATTGGGTGGGACAATCAGCTGAAGACCCATCTGCTACCATCAATTGGGTGGGACAATCAGCTGGAGACCCATCTACTACCATAGATTGGGTGGGACAATCAGCTGAAGACCCATCTGCTACCATAAATTGGGTGGGACAATCAGCTGGAGACCCATCTACTACCACAAATTGGGTGGGACAATCAGCTGGAGACCCCATCTACTACCATCAATTGGGTGGGACAATCAGCTGGAGACCCATCTACTACCATCAATTGGGTTGGACAATCAGCTGGAGACCCATCTACTACCATGAATTGGGTGGGACAATCAGCTGGAGACCCATGTACTACCATCAATTGGGTGGGACAATCAGCTGGAGACCCCATCTACAACCATCAATTGGGTGGGACAATCAGCTGGAGACCCCATCTACTACCATCAATTGGGTGGGACAATCAGCTGGAGACCCATCTACTACCATCAATTGGGTGGGACAATCAGCTGGAGACCCCATCTACTACCATCAATTGGGTGGGACAATCAGCTGGAGACCCATCTACTACCATCAATTGGGTGGGACAATCAGCTGGAGACCCATCTACAACCATCAATTGCTGGCGAACGTAAAATATGCCAAGACGATGTTAGTGATTATGCAAAGAGCAGCCACTTGCTGCACATGAATAGATGGGTGGAAATCCCATTCTGAAAACCCCTTTTGACTACCCTCAGATGTTTTGAATGTATCCGTGCAAATCAGGAGGTTAACAGGGTAAGATCTAGTGAAAAAACACCCATTGAACATTCTAACCGTGTCCTCACAGTGTCAGCTCAGGCCACTCTACCGACGCACCTTCACATGTCTCGGTGTCGGGCTGGAAGACGAATCCTTCAGGACAGTAACATGTGTAGCTTCCTGGTGTGTTCCGACACATGCCATTGTCACACAGGCCGCTCCGCAATATGCATTCGTCAATATCTGGGAGGGTCACCGGATGGTTACAGGAGAAACGTTACAACAATGGCGTTCAAACAAATATTGATCGAGTATAAAAAAAACCACCGTTTAGAGGCCATTTTTCCCCGCAAAGCGGGGGTTGGCCTTTTCGGGGACCGTGGTTGTTGTTGTTTTTTTGGTTCCCTTTTTGAAGCAATGTTTTACGGCCGGATGCCCTTCCTGCCGCCAACCCTGTTTGTCGCCTTTTTAAGACAAACAGGGATTTACCAGTGAACTGGTCCTCAATATATAGGCATATAGGCATAATATTAAAATGTAGTTAACGTCAGAAGAGAAAAATCTGAAAAACTAAACATTGATACGATGTGTGTGCAAATCATGTTATATTCACTCAGAGTAATTATGAAGATCATGAAATGGTCATAAATTCCTGAACAATAGTGAGAAATCACAAATATTAACACTTATCGTATGGAAGTTTGGTTCTTCTCAACCATCCTGTCAAACTGAATAAATGAATGAATGAATGATCTTTTTAAGGCCATTTTTCCCCACTAGAGCGGGGGTTATTCTTGCGGGCCCCATGACAATCACTGTTCCCTGTGTGAGGCAATGTTTTTATGGCCGGATGCCCTTCCTGATGCCAACCCTTAGTCGCCTCCTATGATGCGCAGGGATACGGTGTACCTATTCTAAACCGGGGTACACACCGTGATCATTCATCCCAGCAAGCTGGTACTCAATTTGCCGACCTCGGAAGGATGACAGGCTGAGTCAACCCCCCTGGTATTAATTCAGCGAACGACCGGGATTCGAACCCAGGACCCTAGGATCCCAAGCCAGCACCCTAACCGCTAAGCCAACACCACACTTGTCAAACTGAATAAAAGGGACAATAATGTAATTCGTTTTCAGGAAATTTGGCTTGAAAGAGTCGCTATGTATAGACGCCTATGATCACACGTTTTTCCTGCTTTCATACATGTGCTGAAAATCAAGATGGCGGCAAGCTTAGCCATCAATACCAGGGATCAACAACAACAACAACATGCATTTTAAGGCCATTATCCCTGCTAGAGCGGGGGTTAGCCTTGCGGTCCCCATGACAATCTTCTCCATTTTGCCCTATTTTCTGCATCTCTCCTTGTTAACCTCCTTGCCCGCATATCTTCTTCCACCATCTTTAGCCAAGTCTTTCTCGGTCTTCCCCATCCTCTACTTCCTTCTACATTCATTTCCATCACTCTTCTCAACCAGTCACTTTTATTCTTCCTCAACACATGACCAAACCATCTCAACCTCATCTCAATCAATACCAGGGATCAGAGGGACAAATCTCCTTCACCTGTCACGATTGTTGTTGTTGTTGTTGGTGTTATTACCTCCGCCACTGAAGGTGGATGGAGGTTATGTTTTCACCCGTCTGTCTGTCTGTTTGTGAACAGAATATCTCAAAAAGCTGTGGACGGATTTGGACAAAATTTGGTGGAGAGGTTGGGTTTGTGACGAGGACGAAATGACTAGATTTTGGTGAATATCTGAATCCAGATCTGAGAATTTTTTTTAGTGATTCTTCACCATTGAGAGACAGAGCAAAAAATGATATATAGCGCAATATTTCAAAAAGCTGTGGACGGATTCGGACAAAATTTGGTGAAGAAGTTGGGTTTGTGACGAGGACGAAATTACTAGATTTTGGTGAATATCTGAATCCAGATCTGAGAATTTTTTTTAGTGATTCTTCACCATTGAGAGACAGAGCAAAAAATGATATATAGCGCAATATTTCAAAAAGCTGTGGACAGATTCGGACAAAATTTGGTGGAGAAGTTGGGTTTGTGACGAGGACGAAATGACTAGATTTTGGTGAATATCTGAATCCGGATCTGAGAATTTTTTTTAGTGATTCTTCACCATTGAGAGACAGAGCAAAAAATGATATATAGCGCAATATTTCAAAAAGCTGTGGACAGATTCGGACAAAATTTGGTGGAGAAGTTGGGTTTGTGACGAGGACGAAATGACTAGATTTTGGTGAATATCTGAATCCAGATCTGAGAATTTTTTTTAGTGATTCTTCACCATTGAGAGACAGAGCAAAAAATGATATATAGCGCAATATTTCAAAAAGCTGTGGACGGATTCGGACAAAATTTGGTGGAGAAGTTGGGTTTGTGACGAGGACGAAATTACTAGATTTTGGTGAATATCTGAATCCAGATCTGAGATTTTTTTTTAGTGATTCTTCACAATTTAGTGGTAGCGCAAAAAATGATATATAGCGCAATATTTCAAAAAGCTGTGGTCAGACATAATTTGGTGGAGAGGTTGGGCTTGTGACAAGGACGAAATGATTATATTTTGGTGAAGATCTGAATACGGATCTGAGAACTTTTTAGTGATTCTTCACCATTGAGAGATAGATCAAAAATGATACATAGCGCGATATTTCAAAAAGCTGTGGACGGATTCGGACAAAATTTGGTGGAGAAGTTGGGTTTGAGACAAGAACGAAATGACTAGATTTTGGTGAAGATCTGCATCCGGATCTGAGATTTTTTTTAGTGATTCTTCACCATTGAGAGACAGAGCAAAAAATGATACATACTACGATATTTCAAAAAGCTGTGGACGGATTCGGACAAAATTTGGTGGAGATGTTGGGTTTGTGACAAGGACGAAATGATTCGATTTTGTTGAAGATCTGAATCCGGATCTGAGAATTATTTAGTGATTTTTCACCATTGAGAGATGGAGCAAAAAATGATATATAGCACGATATTTCAAAAAGCTGTGGACGGATTCGGACAAAATTTGGTGGAGAGGTTGGGTTTGTGACAAGGAGGAAAATGATTATATTTTGGTGAATATCTGAATCTGGATCTGAGAATTTTATTAGTGATTCTTCACCATTGAGAGATGGAGCAAAAAATGATATAAAAAAAAAAGAAGAAGCTGTGGACAGATTCGAACAAAATTTGGTGGAGAGGTTGGGTTTGTGAGCACGACGAAATGATTAGATTTTGTTGAAGATCTGAATCCGGATCTGAGAATTATTTAGTGATTTTTCACCATTGAGAGATGGAGCAAAAAATGATATAAAAAATGATATAATGATATTTTAAAAAATGATATTAAAAAAAATGATAAAAATGCACGTTATTTCAAAAAGCTGTGGACGGATTCGGACAAAATTTGGTGGAGAGTTTGGGTCTGCGACAAGGATGAAATGATTAGATTTTGGTGAAGATCTGAATCCGGATCTTAGAATGTTTTGTGATTCTTCACCATTGAGAGATTTTTTTTTTTTTTTTTTGTATACAAGATCGAGGCTCGTGAAAGAGCTAACATTAATCACACAAAAAGACAAACCGACACACAAAACACAAAAAACAAGGGGAGTGGCAGACAAGATGGGGAGAGAGGGGGAAGGACACAAACACAACATTTGAGAGCAGGGACATCGGGAGGACTTGGGGGGAGGTGGGAGAGGAATAAAACATATGAACACTGCAAGGACTCTGGGGTGAATTACCGGGGGTAGAAAAGATCAAGGTTTTCGATGGGGGAAGATAAGAGATGGTGGTGAACAGCTGTTTTAAAGACCTGGAGGGAGGAGTGGGATTGAAGGGAGTGGGGGAGTTTGTTCCAGAGGCGGGAGAAAAGGGGAATGAAAGAGTGAAGGTGAGCAGAGAGCCTAGACTTTGGCAGTTTAACCATAAGAGGGTTGCAGGCAGATCTTGTGCGACCTGAAGGAATATTGGGGGGACAGAGCACAGAGAGAGCTGGGGGAGCAAGGCCGGAGAGGAGTCGGTAGAAGACAGAAAGACCACCAACCTGCCTGCGGTGAGTGAGTGAAAGGCCCTCGGAGTTGACTACATCGCAGGAGATTCCAATGATTCTGAAAGCTTTGGCCTCAACAGCGTGAAGCCGAGCAAGGTGTGAGGCAGGAGCACCAGCCCAGAGGGGGGAACAGTATTCCATTGAGCTGCGGATGAAAGCCTTGTATGTGGTGAGGAGCTCAGGTGTGCCAAGGAAGGACTTCGCACGACGGAGGATGCCCAGTCGGCGACTAGCTTTGGAGGCCAGCTTGGAAATGTGGTTTTCCCAAGAAAGATCATGGCAGATAGTGAGACCCAAAAGCTTGAGCGACAGAACTTCTTGGAGAGGATTGTTGAGAAAGTAGATGGGAGGATTTTCCAGTCGGCCCTTTCGGAGAGACATTGTAAGAGTGTGAGATTTGTCAGGATTGAAAGACATGTTCCACTTGTTTGACCAGTCTGTGATTTTGTCCAGGTCTGCAGAGAGTGAGGAGGCTGCAGACTGCCGATCTGAGGGATGAGGAATGGAGCGGCAGATAGTGGAGTCATCAGCAAAGAGATAGAGAGGATTTTCCAGAGAGTCGGAGAGATCATTGATGAAGACCAGAAATAGCACAGGGCCCAGAACACTACCTTGGGGAACTCCAGCCAGAACAGGAAGGGGAAGATGAGAGAAATCCATTCAGGGCCACACGTTGCCTACGACTAGAGAGGAAGTCCGCCAGCCATGAGTGGAGATTTCCCTGAATACCATAGGAGGTGAGTTTGCTGAACAGAGCTGGGTGCCAGACCGTATCGAAGGCACGTGATATGTCAAGTGAGACAGCTCTGATTTCCTGTTTGGCATTGAGGACCTCCATCCATTGTTGAGACAGCAGAAGCAACATGTCCAGAGTAGAATGACTTGGTCTGAATCCAAATTGATGATCAGAGATCAAGCCATTGGAGAAGAGGAAGGATTTGATATCCGAAGCAATGGTGGATTCCATGACTTTGCTGATAATTGGGAGCAGGCTGATTGGTCTGTAGTTGCAAGGATCTGTTTTTGCACCTTTTTGTGTAAAGCGGTAATGTTTGCTGATTTCCAAGATGCTGGCAGATGACCTTGAGCAAAAGATAGGGTGAAAAGAACAGAGAGAGGGTGAGATAGAGCGGCAGAGCAGGATTTTAGGACCCGAGGGCTGATGCCATCTGGTCCAGTTGCAGAATCAGAGTCGAGGTTTGATAAAAGTTCTCCACCTTGTCAGGAGAGAAGGACACAGAGTCCAGGAGCAGTTGGGTTCGACTGGGAAAGGTGGGAACAGAGAGAGATGGGTTTGGGACACACGATTTTGAGGCAAACACAGAGTTGAGGCATTCGGCTTTGTCACGTGCGGTGTCAACTGTGTAGCCATTTGAGGTAAGGGAGGGGATGGAGGGGGAACAAACACCAGAAACGGATTTGACCAGACGCCAACAGGATTTGGAGGAAGGAGACAGGTTTGAAAGTTCAATCTTGAGTGTGGAGAGATGGTGCTTCCTGGCACTCCTGAGGGTAGAAACACACTTGTTTCGAGCTTGGTGGAAGGAACTGAGATTGTCTTCAGTTGGATTTGCCTTCCAAGACGCAAAGTCAAGTTGTTTCAGGGCAACTGCCTCACCACAATATTCAGTGTACCATGGACGGGAGGAAGGGTAAGACAACTGAAGACGAGATGGGATAAATCTGTGCATGAGAGAGAGCAGTTTGCTTTGGAAGAATTCCCAGGAAGAATTGATGTCAGAGGCATTAGAGATGGGAGACCAGTCCAGTTGATTGATGGCTGCTTGCAGACCGTGCCAGTCGGCCTGAGTGAAATGCCAGACTCGTCGGCGCTGAGGAGGCTCTCTGAGAATGGCCAGTGAGATGTCCACTTTAACAAGCACATGATCAGAAGAACCGATTGGAGCAGAAGAAGAGCAGCAGACATTTGCAGGGAAGTTAGTCATAACCAAGTCCAGAAGAGAAGCTACTCCATTGACTGAGATCCGGGTCGGGAAATTGACAGATTGTGTCAGTCCCAATGAGTCGCAGAAGTCCTTTGCTGAGGTGCCATGGCTGGTGAGAGATGAATCCACACCCAGCCAGATGGCATGATGACAGTTGAAGTCGCCACATATGAGGAAGAGAGAGTTTGGATGAGTTGATAGAAGTTGGTCCATGTTGTCCGACAGAGAAATGTAAATTGAGTCATCACTGTTTGGAGGATGGTACAGAATACATATGAACAAAAGGTGGGAGCGGAGAGGAAGCGACAGCCAGAGGTACTCCTGTGGGTGGGGTGGAGAGAGGGCAGTGCAGGGAGAGTGAGGAAGAGAGTTTTTGATAAAGATAGCCACCCCACCACCAGGACGAGGCTCAGGTCTATCGTACCAGAGGAGGGAGTAACCAGGAAGAGATATTAAGGAATCAGAGACATCTTGAAGGAGGAAAGTTTCTGTTAAGCAGATCAAGTCTGGATTTTCAGAAGCAACCTGAATGGAGAGATCAATCAGGTTTGAGCGAAGGCCCCGCATGTTTGAGGTCCATACCGTTAGTGAGGAGAGAGGGGGAGCATCGGGTGCAGGACAGGGGAGGGGAGGGGTAGGGTCAGATGAAGGGTGAGAGGGGGATGTAGGAAGAGCAGTTGATAGTGTGTCAGAGATTACAGAAGAGTTACAAGAAAGGGAAGGATGAGGAGGACGAAAGGGTTGATGGTGATGGAATGAGGCACAGTGAGAGTTTGTTTGAGGGGGGGCAGAGGAAAGTAGAAGGTTGGGGGAGGTGGAGGTATGACATAGAAGGGAGACGAAGTGGGGAGGAGGCAGCTTTGAGAAGGAGGTGGGAGGAGGGAGAATTTGGGAGGGATGGTTGGGGGGGAGATTTGAAGGGGAGGGGCAAGGGGGGAGTTTAGAAGGTGGATGATAAATGAAAGATGAACATATATAACAAATTGGGTTTGTTGTGATTTTCAAGTTAGCGATTCGTTTAAGAACGATGGAGGAGGGATGGAATGAATGAGAATTTAGAGCATGGAGTGATTTGGAATCATCAGAGATTGAATATTTTTTTGAAATGGAATGAGTTGAAGAGGAAATTGAAAGGAGCCTTTTAAATAAGAAGAAAAACAGCATGTTGTAATAAACCACTGAATAAAACACTGAAGGGGATAGTTGAAACATATTTAAACAGAACTGTGAAGAACAATCTTATATTCACAAAAATACCAATGGGGGGAGGAAGCCTAGAGCGACGACCACGAGTCACTTGAACAGGGCAAAAGGTGGAAGGCAAGGGGAAAATGGGGGCGGGGCGAGACAGCGCACGTGGGCAGAGGCAAAAGCACACGAGGAGAAAGGGAAATAAAAGTTTTTTTTGTTTGTTTTTGGGCGGGCGGGGTGTGGGGGTTACAACGTTAGATAAATAGTAGATGTTTGGTGAAGCTTGGTGGAGAAGGGGAAATCAAAAAAGCTAGCAAAACAGCGAAGGAAGGAACAACCTTCGACGGGGGAAGCCTGAGGCTGCAAGGCCTTGCTCGTGACGCGGCAAACAAACGATTAATATTATGAAAGATAAACACCGAGAAACTTCCAAGGTGCACACTATAAGTTCACACACCGAACGATAAATACAGTTTCGACAAAATACAATTGTGAACAGACTTAACTTTGAAAAAACGTGGAGACCGTGTGGACCGTCGAAAACCCCTGCCACCGTCTCCAAGATCTCGCGAGATTTTTCAAAAGTGGACGAGTTGTGACATGGAGCAAAAAATGGAGCAAAAAAAGATGGAGCAAAAAATGATATATTAGCGCGATATTTCAAAAAGCTGTGGACGAGTTGTGACAAAACTTGGTGGATGAGTTGGTTTGGTGACAAGAGCAAGCCGATTAGATTTTGGTTCAGGTCCGAATCCAGATCCGGCCTATCATTGGAATACAAAACATAAACTGTTCAGCCTGGCGGAGGTATGCGCTCTACCGAGTGTCGTTCTTGTTATTGTCAATGTTAAAATTAACTGTATTGGGAAACTATTGCAAGCATAGCACAAGATTATATGGTCTGTCTTCAATTTCCCTTATTGTGCTTATACATGAAGAAGCTGCAAATACGCAGGAGCCCATCATGGATGTCAGACACACGTAATCACTGCGGCTTGTAGCTCTTTGCGTGTTGTTCACTGTTGCAATATTGTAACTTTGCACTCAGCCTCTCTCTCTACAGCTGAAGTTACTGCAGACGCTCTCAATTCAGTTGGCGCAAGAACTTGGCTGCATAAACAGCACACCTGGCAGTTACAAGGAAATGTCTGCAATCTGCATCCATCGCCAGTGGTAACAAAAATACAAACTTTCACTCTATTTCCACATTGTGTACCACAAAATGAATGATACACCATGCATTAAATTAATTCTGTTTTACACAATATACTCAAGCGGTTTGTGAAGTTTGGAGGAAGCAGCAGACCAGATGACGTCAGACTCTGCTTCTCATCCCAGTGGTTCGCAATATTTAAAATAAGATCAACACTCCTGGGGTTGCGCGTGCCTGCGGTTGCACGTGCCGGCGGTACCTGCTCTACGACACATGGAAAATTTAAACAGATCTCGACAGAATTCTTGAATTTACAAGAAATGTTGGATGCAGCAATGTCGTACAGGGGGAATTGGTTGCTACAGTGCGGAGCCATCGCTCTTTCAATGAGGCGTTTGGGGAAGCGAACACATGACTGGAAGATGACAATCCCAACACTGTATGTAAATTGTCGACTCATTGCACTGGAAGCTCTGCTTCTCATCAAGCCAAAATAGAATGTGAGCACTGAGTCTAGATTCCGCAACAATTGGATCATCACCGCAATTTGACAGCAAGGACCTTAAGCTGCCACGCCAAGCATGAGAAGGTGTCCATCTTTGTGGAGACAGCAACACCTTTCTCATAAATAAATGTTCTGATCTTAAAAATATTTGTTATTGATACCGTGAAGAAAGTTTGAAGACCAAAATCATTACAGATCTGTTCTTGAAATGTGCATGGAATGACACCAGAAAATAGGAAGACCATTCTTGCAAGTTGAGCAGATTTTGTTCACTGTTCGTGTCACCTGCGTCTTCGGATGTCGAGCACAGCCTTTCCAAGTCCATGTTGGATGTTCACGACCATTCCTTAATCCTTCTTGTGTCTTGTCTCTGGAACCGACTCCAGTTTTTGCTAGCTTGTGCTCTTACATCCTTGTGTTTCAAGAGTGCCGTCCATCGTCACATTATGCTTTCCCCCTGACCCACTCCGTGATCTCCACTCGTGATTCCCCCCTCCTTGTTACTTGGCAAAAAAAAAAAAAATTTTTGCAAGTATGTTGATCACTCCGGTTTGTGTGTTTCTATGTGTGTGTTTGTGTTTGTTACTTGGCAAATTTTTTTTCTTTTTTTTGCAAGTATGTTGAACACTCCAGTTTGTGTGTGTGTGTGTGTGTGTTTGTGTGTTTGTTTGTTTGTGTGTTTGTCTGGCCGCTCACTTATACTTGCCTACAGGTCACAATTTTAAACTGATCGTCACGAAACTTCACCAAATGGTAAAGTTCGTGGTCCGACAAAATTCTATATATTTTTGAGGTCAAAAGGTCAACATAGGCTAAAGGTCAACCACCTTTTTCCAAATTTCTAAAATCCTCAATTTTCATCCGATTGACTTGAAATTTGAATAGGATTTTCATTTAAGCTAACTGAATTCAACCACCAACTATTTTTGAGATCAGCATAAGCCAAAAGGTCAACATAGGCGAAAGGTCAACAACAATTTCAAATATCTAAAATCCTCAATTTTCATCCGATTGACTTGAAATGTGAATAGGATATACATATCGGCTTACTGAATTCAACCACCAACTATTTTGAGATCAGTATAGGCGAAAAGGTCAACATAGGCCAAAGGTCAACCACTTTTCACATTTCTAAAATCCTCAAGTTTCATCCGATTGATTTGAAATTTGAATTGGATTTTCATAGCGGCCAACTGAATTCAACCACCAACTCTTTTTGAGGTCAAAAGGATGCTCTACTGAGTGCCAATCTACTTTGTTCTGTTTTGCCAAGTGTCGCTCTATGAGTGATTTTTCATTTGTGTGTTTGTTTGTTTGTGTGTGTGTGTGTGTGTGTTTGTTTGTCTGTCCGCTCACTTATACTTGCCTACAGGTCACAATTTGAAACCGATCTTCAAGAAAATTCACCAAATTGTAGAGTTCGTGGTCCTACAAAATCCTATATATATTTTTTAGGTCAAAAGGTCAGCGTAGGCCAAAGGTCAATCATTTTTTTCACATTATTAATATCCTCAATTTTCATCCGATTGACTTGAAATTTGAAAAGGATTTACATATCGGCAAACTGAATTCAACCACTAACTATTTTTGAGATCAGCATCGGCCAAAAGGTCAACATAGGCCAAAGGTCAACCACTTTTCACATTTCTAAAATCCTCAAGTTTCATCCGATTGATTTGAAATTTGAATTGGATTTTCATAGCGGCCAACTGAATTCAACCACCAACTCTTTTTGAGGTCAAAAGGATGCTCTACTGAGTGCCAATCTACTTTGTTCTGTTTTGCCAAGTGTCGCTCTATGAGTGATTTTTCATTTGTGTGTTTGTTTGTTTGTGTGTGTGTGTGTGTGTGTGTGTGTGTTTGTTTGTCTGTCCGCTCACTTATACTTGCCTACAGGTCACAATTTGAAACCGATCTTCAAGAAAATTCACCAAATTGTAGAGTTCGTGGTCCTACAAAATCCTATATATTTTTTTTTAGGTCAAAAGGTCAGCATAGGCCAAAGGTCAATCATTTTTTTCACATTACTAAAATCCTCAATTTTCATCCGATTGACTTGAAATTTGAAAAGGATTTACATATCGGCAAACTGAATTCAACCACTAACTATTTTTGAGATCAGCATCGGCCAAAAGGTCAACATAGGCCAAAGGTCAACACCAACAATAACCAATTTCAAATTTCTAAAATCCTCAATTTTCATCCGATTCACTTAAAATTTGAATGGGATTTACACATTAGCTAACTGAATTCAACCAACAACTATTTTTGAGATCAGCATAGGCCAAAAGGTCAAAACAGGCGAAAGGTCAACCACTTTTTTCAAATTTCGAAAATCCTCAATTTACATCCGATTGACTTGAAATGTGAAGAGGATTTGCATATCTGGTCACTGAATTCAACCACCAATTATTTGTGAGGTCAAAAGGATGCTCTACTGAGTGCCATTCTGCTTTGTTCTCTTTTGCCAAGTGTCGCTCTATAAGTGGAATTTCATCTATTTGTTCTTTTTCTCCCTATTCCATATCTCTCAATGGTAAAGAATCACTGAAAAAAATTCTCAGATCCACATCTGGATCTTCACCAAAATCTATTAAATTCGTCCTCGTCACAAACCCAACCTTATCCATCAAATTTTGCCCAAATCCGGCCACAACTTTTTGACATATCCTATTTACAGACAAACAGACAGACCGTCAGGGATGAAAACATAATCTCCGTGCACTTTCGGTGGTGGAGGTAATAATGTGAACGCCTGCTACACTCGAGAACCACTTTTTATTTATTCATTAACTTGTGGCATATGGATGACACTGCTACCTGGAACAATTGCTGCAGTAAACAATGCCATCTGTAAAACTTTTAGTTTGTCATCACCTATTCGTCAAACAAAACTGGCTCCTCACATTCCATGGACCTTAAAATCCATGAACAAGGGAAACGAATCACATATGGAATTTAAATAAAGCACTGGATTACTACCTCCATTACTTCCTCAATGGCCCAAATTATTCCCACCTTATTCGAGTTCCCTTACAGAAAGCTTCAAGGCAGCAGGAAATCATTCGGCCCATCAACAACTGTGCTGCAGTCGCCAACCTATGGTTGTTTGTCAGTGCTCTATGATTTTTTTTTTTTAAACGCTGAGCATTGAGCACGGAAGGAGCACGTGTCATTTTGAAAGTCTTTGGTGTTAATAGACCGAAGCTTGAACCACCGACCTCACAGATTCACAGCACACGCTTTTTTAATCCTTCCGCCACCAAACCTAATTTAAAGTTTCCCGGCCGACCTTCTTGTGGAGTTGGTCGGGAAACCTTTTTTGGTTCAGGTCTTTCACGAATCGGCTGGCCAGGTTTGTGGTTCAGAAAAAAGATGATTTTTGGGGAGGAAAATTTAATTTGTTCAGGGTGCTGGTGATAATTCACATTTTTGCAAAATACACCTTGTTGTTCTCCTCCTCTTCCCTTTATAAGGGTCCGATGGCACCAAGCTCCTACCCTGGCTTAACCACGATACCTCTCCACTGCCCTCTGTCCTATTCCAACTCTCTCCACTCTCCAACCACCCCCACCTTACTGATATCCCTCTTCACACAATCCTCCCATCTCAACCGAGCTCTTCCTCTTTACCTCCTACCTTGTTCCCTCAATCTATCCTCTCTCTTTGCCATTCTCTCTTCCTCCATCCGCACCAAATGTCCAGCCCATCCGAGCCGTCATTTCACCAATCTCCCGTCAAGTTCATCCATCCTCCTTCTATCCACCCTTTTCACTCCCACTATCCTCCTGACCCAGTTGTTCTCGCAAACCTGCAGCCTCTGCTGTTGTCTCTCTGTCAGGGTCACCGTCTCCAGACCGTAAAGGTAGGCCGGCATTACACACGACATCAGAACCGTCCCTTTCAATCTCCTTGAAATCTTTGTATCTGCCATTACACCCTCCACCCTCCTCCATGCATTCGCACCCACCTGAATCCTCCTCCACACCTCTGCATCATGGTATCTTTAACGTTCACACACAACCCCAACAGTTTATAGTCAGGTGAGGAATCAAACACAGAGTAAAGGGCTCAAATGTGCCATCTTGTCAGACTAATGCAGTGGATGAGACGAATGATATGAATTCGATACTTTTCAGACTCACACAAAAACTCATTACTTACCGACACAGCTCTTCCCGGTGAGGCCTGTCTGGTAGCCGATGTTACAGATACAGCGGTAAGTGCCACGGAGGTTTTCGCACACGCCGTGTGGGCAGATCTCCTTGTCATGGGCACATTCATTTATGTCTGTCGAAGAGACAAAGGTCAGACTCATAGTGACCCTTAAGGACCCAAGCTATTACAAACCCCTGACCTCAAGTCTGCCCTCTAGTCTTAAATCTGTGTGCGCTTGTTTTTCTGCCTCCATCGATGTCTGGCATCCAGAATGATGTGCCATATACTCTCTTGGCATGATAAGGTCCTCATATTACTCATTAGACTTCAGAAGTTCCATTTTTTTTATTTTTAAACTAGCTGTTTTTGGAGCAAGAGATTTATTATCACGATGTCGATGCTTTTAAAGCAACTCCCTGAGCTTCATTGGATGCACATGCAAATTACTTTATGCGCAAGTCAACGCCAGCCATGATCCAGATGAGCGTGCATCAATGACTCATGCTGACTTGCGTCCAAAAGGCGAAATAACTGTAGGTGTTTGCAGTGACACAGCTGTGATGGAGTACTGCAGTATAAATCATCTGATGACAATGACATTCAAAAAAAAAAGTTGTCTAAACTAAACTAGTGTCCTTCAGAGCTTTCGTGGAGAGCTGCGCTTTCAGACTCGATATCCCGCGGAACTCGTCGGTGTGCTACCTCGTCCGTCGGCCGTGATACCAATTCCACCGGTACACAGGGCTTGGAACTCGTCTGAAAAACAAAATCACACAGGTGGTAATCACGTCTACACAATCACAACATTTGCTGTTAGAGTTAGGGTTAGGGTTAGGGTTAGGGTTAGGGTTAGGGTTAGGGTTAGAGTGGATTGTTTTTTTGTTTTTTTTGGATTAAATGCACTGCCGCATGTACTTTATTAGCTCAGGAAATACTTCTCAGGACGGTTGCGTCCAAGGTAATTGATCCGTGGCACTTTGAGGTCACCAATAGCACCCAGAATAATTCCCAGTTTTAAAAGAAATTGGTGACAAAATGTTTGAAAAACAACTTTTTCATCCGGCCTCAATCGTGAGATATTCTGCGGTTAAACTCGAAGGCAAACTATTTGGTTACACCCATACAATTTCCCGTGGGTTCGGGAAAAACTACGTAATAATTAGGTAAAGGGAAGCGATGCCATGTGGTTTCGCTCGAGAATGTGCGGCTGCAATCCAGATTGTACAATCTCTTTAAATGAATTGCATTACAGTCAAACATTACATTACATTTACATTACATTTACATTACATTACATTACCCAATTTCATTACATTACCCAAAAAGGAATATTTTTGTGTATGCAAGATCGAGGCTCGTGTAAGAGCTAACATTGATCACAAAAAGGCAAACTGACACATAAAACAAAAAACATATGATAAAGGAGGTGGGAGAACAAGATGGAGAGCAGGGACATCGGGAGATCTGTGGGAGGGAGAGGGCTTGGGGGGTGGGGGTATGGGAAGGGGGGGGGGGGGGTGGGAGAGGTAAAAAGAACACATGGACACTGCTAGAACTTCCAGGAAGTAAGTCGGTATTTCAAAAAAGTGGATCTGGGGTGAATTAACGGGGGTAGAAAAGATCAAGGTTTTGGATGGTTTTGGTTTGGTTTTTGGATTAAAAGATCAATATTTGAACAAATAACTTCATTTCTGGATTTACAAGCATGCACTGCCGCATGTACTTTATTAGCTCAGGAAATACTTCTCAGGACGGTTGCGTTCAAGGTTTTGCACCAAAGGACAATCTGGTGACTCCACTCACTCGAGTGCAGTGCTGGGCAGGGGTTGCATGGCTCTCCGAAGGCGTGCCTCGGATCGGAACAACAGCACTCGGACTTGGTGACGGCTCCCGGCAGGCCGCGGATGCAATGGCCATGCTTGTAACCCCCGTAACAGGTGCTACGCATGTGTGTGTCTGCGAGGCATGTCGTATCACCATGGTAAAAGGTCAAAAAGAACAAGAAAACAAACGACTGATCAAACTGAGTTATGGCATAAACGATCCCTATATAAATAAAGTGATTGTGGTGCAGTGATGGGGTCCCAGGAGATGAGATTCCGCATGCGACGAGGGATATTTATTTGTGCATTCAACATTAATCATGACTTAATTTGCAGGATGGAAAAAGGTTTTACTGTTTATCAACCTCGAGACTTTCAAAAGATGATCGAGAACTTTCCAAGCAAGTGGAGCAGTATTCGTGATAACGTTGGCTCAAAAATTCCCAACAATGGTGGCAGCCATTGCAGTCTTGGTGCCTTCACAATATGGTGATTTGACACAGAGTGTGTGTGCTTCCATGGCTGGAACAGATGAGTCTTTTAAATCCATTCATGCCAAGGTGGAGTGCACCTTCCTCTGGGAGAGAGCTCACTCAAACTTTGGTTTGAAGGGATCCGTTCCCACTATCAGTGATTAAACACACATTTTTGGCGAAGCCCATTTTCTTGCAGATCGAGACTCATCCAAGAGTTCGAAACAGAGATTTGAAGAGCAACAAACCAACAGCAGGCCAGAGTGAAGCAGGTAGCTAGACAATGGACATAAAAACAAGAAATATGTCATGCATAGCATGATAATAATAATAATAATAATTCATTTATTTTGTATAGCGCTTTTCCAGAAGCCCAAAGGCGCTTTGACAGAGTGGAAAACATAATGCATAACAATACATGAAAACAACAATTGCAAAAAGACAAGAATCAAGAAAACAAACAGCAGCGATATACGGCATATATATAAGACAAGAATCAAAAAGACAAGACAAGAATCAATAGGGAAATATTTAAAGCAAAAGGAGGGAGAAGGAGAAGAGATAGTCAGGGGTTAAATGCTGTGGGTTGAATGTTGAATGCAGCGTTGAACAGGTGGGTCTTTAGTGATGTTTTGAATGTGGTGAGTGAGGAGGAGTCTCTGATGGTGTGAGGTAGTGAGTTCCAGAGGGTGGGAGCAGCGATGGAGAAGGCCCTGTCCCCCCAGGATCTGAATTTGGTCCGGATGGAGGGGGTCAGGAGGTTGGTACCAGCAGAGCGGAGGTTGCGGGTGGGAGTGTGTCTGGAGAGGAGGTCAGCCAGGTAGGATGGGGCCAGGTTATGGAGGGCTTTGTATGTCAAGAGGAGGATTTTGTACTGGATTCTCTGGGGGATGGGGAGCCAGTGAAGCTTGTAAAGGACGGGGGTGATGTGGTCACGGGTCCGGGAATGAGTGAGTAGACGGGCAGCGGAGTTCTGAATGTATTGGAGTTTATTGGTGATTTTTGAGGGTGAACCATAGAGGAGGCTATTGCAGTAGTCCAGACGGGAGGTGATGAAGGCGTGGATGAGGGTTTCTGCAGCCGTGGAGGAGAGGGATGAGCGGAGACGGGCAATGTTTTTCAGGTGAAAGAAGGCTGACTTTGTGATCTGTTTAGTGTATTTGTCGAAGGAAAGGGTTTGGTCAAAGATGACGCCAAGATTCCGGATGTGAGGGGAGGTGGATACTGGGATACCGTCGATGTTGAGGGCAAAGTTATGGGTGGATTTTGTGAGCGTTTTTGGGCCAATGATGATTATTTCAGATTTATCACAGTTAAGCTTGAGGAAGTTGATTTGAAGCCAGGATTTTATTTCAGTGATGCAGTTTGTCAGGATAGAGTGGGTGTCGGTGGAGACGGACTTGGTGGAGATGAAAAGCTGGATGTCATCGGCGAAGCAGTGGAATTGGAGACCATGACGGCGGATTAAGTGACCGAGCGGGGACAGGTAAAGGATGAAGAGGAGGGGGCCAAGAACTGAACCTTGGGGGACACCTTGGGGGAGGGGAGCAGTGGGGGATTTGCAGTTATTGATGGAGATGAACTGGCATCTGTCAGAGAGGTATGATTTAATCCAAGAGAGGGCAGTGCCGGTGACGTTAAAGGTGGATTCAAGTCGGGTGAGGAGGATAGTGTGATCGATGGTGTCAAAGGCAGCGCTGAGGTCGAGGAGGACGAGAATGTTGAGGTTGCCAGCGTCAGAGGAGAGGAGAAGGTCGTTGGTGATTTTGAGGAGAGCAGTTTCAGTACTGTGGTTGGAGCGGAATCCGGATTGGAATGTTTCATACAAGTTATTGGCAGAGAGATGATGTTTGAGTTGAGTGGCTACAGCGCGTTCCAAAACTTTTGACAGAAAGGGTAGGTTGGAGATGGGTCTGAAGTTGTTTAGGGTGTCAGGGTTTAGACCAGGTTTTTTTAGAATGGGGGTAACAGCAGCAATTTTGAGGGAAGGTGGGACGATGCCTGTAGACAGGGAGGAGTTTATTGTTGCAATGATAAGTGGAGAGAGAGCAGGGAGGGAGGCTTTGACAAAGCTGGAGGGGATGGGGTCAAGAGTGCAGGTGGCAGTTTTCATTCCTATGAGGAGTTCAGAGAGGTCAGTAGGAGAGATTGGGGAGAACCGAGACAGGGGATGGCAGGACAAGGGGGGGCAGGTGGTTGGAGGGGGAGCGGGTGCGGTGGTGGTCAAGCTGTTGTAGATGTTGTCAATTTTGCGTTGGAAGAAAGAGAGGAAGGAGATGCAGTTGTCTACTGTGAATGACTGGGTGGTGGTGTTCAGGGGGCGGAGGAGTTTGTTTATTGTCGAGAAGAGTGCTTTTGGGTTTCCGGAGCCAGAGTGGATAATTTGAGAGTAGTAGGCAGAGCGGGCGCGGGAGAGGGCATCTTTGTAGTGTTGTATGTGGTCCTTGTAGGCTTGGGAGTGAACTGTGAGACCCGTTTTATTGCGGAGTCTTTCAAGTTGGCGAGCACGAGTTTTCATCAGGTGGAGTTCAGGGGTAAACCAGGGAGCAGAATGGGTGAAAGAAACTGTTTTGGTTTTTACAGGCGCAAGCTGGTCAAGGCAGGAGGAGAGAGTGTGGTTGTAGTAGTCAGTGAGGTCGGAAGGGGTGTGGAGGTCAATGAAGGGAGAAGTGGACATTTTTTCAGAGAGGGTGGATGAGAATGAGGTAGGTGAAAGAGCGTTTAGCTTACGGAAGTTGATTGTGCGATAATGCCTTGGTGTTGGGGCGGGGATGTGGATGGTCAGAGTGATGGCTAAGTGGTCAGAGAGGGTGAGGTCGGAGCCATAGAGATGGTGCAAATTTAATCCAGTGGAGCAGACAAGGTCCAAAATGTGACCACGGATATGGGTAGGAAAGTCGACATGTTGAGTGAGGTTAAAGCAGGTGAGTAAATCAGTGAAGTCAGTGGTTATTGTGGAGTCAGTGGAGTCCATGTGGATATTGAAATCACCAAGGAGGAGGATTGAGGGGGAGAGGGAACATAGCTGGGTCAGAAAGTAGGAGAAGTCAGACAGGAATGATGGGTGTGGTTTGGGAGGGCGGTAGACGACAGCCATGACTGACTGCGTGTGACCAGAGAGTTTTAAAGCCAGGTGTTCAAATGATGGAGCAGATGAGATGGAGATGAGGTTGGTCTTGATGTCTTGACGGTGGATAACGGCAATTCCACCACCTCGGCCCTCCGAGCGTGGTTTATTGACGTAGGAATATCCACTGGGTGTGGTGAGGTTGAGTGTGTAGTAGTCCAGAGGTTGTTGCCAGGTTTCGGTGAGACAGAGAAAGTCCAGTTTGTTATCCAGGATGTATTCGTTCAGGATGAGGCATTTATTGTTGAGGGACCGGGTGTTGAACAGGGTGAGCTTGATGTTGTTTTGAACAGCAGGGATGAATTCAGGTGATTTAGCCAGGGTTCGTAGGCAAGAGGTGCGATCGTGTGGGTTGCTGTGACCAGGTGCGCTGGGACGAAGAGTGAGAGTGCGCTGAGCCGACCAGAGGACGGGGATGGAGTGACCTGATAGTGATTGCAAATAAACAAACTTGCGACCGGAGCCACGGTGAATGTACCTGGGTCGTCGGAGGAGTCCATTTGATTTGATGGCAGAGATGCCATGATACTTGCGAAATCCCTAAAATAGGTTTGTTTTTTTATTTTTGTTTTTTTTCCGTCGTGCGAAGGTTTTGCTTCGTTGCTGACCTTTAGCCTATGTTGACCTTTTGGCCTATGTTGACCTCAAAAATAATTGCTGGTTGAATTCAGTGACCTGACATGCAAATCCTCTTCAAATTTAAAGTCAATCGAATTAAAATTTTAAAATTAAATTTTTTTGGTTTATGTTGACCGTTTTTTGACCTTCAGACCTTTAAAATAATTGGAGGTTCAATTGAATGACCTGATATGCAAATCCTGTTCAACTTTCAAGGCAATCAGATGAAAATAGAGGTTTTAGAAATTGCACCTATGTTGTTGACCTTAGGCCTATGCTGACCTATTGGCCTAGGCTGACCAAAACAACAATTGCTGGTTGAATTCAGTGGCCTGATATGCAAATCCTCTTCAAATCCCAAGTCAATCGGATGAAAATTGACAATTTTAGAAAATTTGGCTGATGTTGACCTTTTGACCTATGTTCATGACCTCAAAAATAATTGGTGGTTAAATTTACAGGCCTGATGTCCAAATCCTGTTCAAATTTCAAGTCAATTGGATGAAAATTGAGGATTTTAGAAATTGCACTTAAGTTGTCGACCTTTGGCCTATGTTGACCTTTTGACCTCAAAACCAATAGGCTTCTTACTTTGACCAACTCTACCATTTCGTGAAGTTTCGCAAAGTTTGGTGTAAAATTGTGACCTGAAGGTGGTTAACATGAGACAGATAAACAGACGGAATAATTTTTCCCACTAACTCCCAGCAAACCCACTAACATGTCTGTAAGGTGAGAAGCAGGCCTCAGTGATATATATGTATAGAGAGACAGAGAGGTAGGGCGACAGACATTTTTATGTATTTGGACTTTTGAGGCCTTTCCTTTGTCCCGTTAATGTCTGCAAATGAGAAGGTCCATTCGTGTGATAATTTAATATGGATTATGCTCCGAGGTATCCAATTTTGCCATCAGATTCCAAAAAGGGAAATATTTTTACCTTCGCAAAAGCGGAAGGTTATGTTTTGATCGCTGTGTATTTATTTGTATGTCTGTGTGTGTGTGTGTATGTTATTCGCATAACTCAAAAAGTATTCAACCGAATTGCATGAAATTTGGTGGGATGATTGGTTATTATACGGGACACATTTGATTAGATTTTGGGAGCAATCGGGTCAAAGGTCAAGGTCAAGGTCACGAAAAGGTCAAAATCGTATTTTTACCATAGCGCGGTCAATTTTTATCCAATTGGCATGCAACTAATGCCAAAATGTTCAGAATTCAATGCCCGATCTTGTTTGTCATAACTCGGTCAATTCTTATCCGATTTGCATGAAATCAGCACCAAACTGTTCACTGTTCTGTTCCCTACACTCCCATGCCAAGTACAGAACAGTAGCTGCGGCGAAGGTATGCGCTCTACCGAGTGCCCGTTCTAGTTTACTTATGTTATCATCCCTGTCTGTTTGATTATTTGTGCACAGGATATCTCAAAAGGTTGTGTACAGATTCGGACAAAATTTGGTGGAGAGATAGTGTATGCGACGAGGATGAATCAATTCGATTTTGGTGAAGATCTGGACCTGGATATGGATCCGATCATTTTAAAAGTGATTCTTCACCATTGAGCGATGCGACCAAAAAACGATATATAACATGTTATTTCAAAAAGTTGTGGACAACTTATGACAAAACTTGGTGGATGAGACGAGCTGATTAGATTTTGGTTCAAGTTCGAATCCGGATCCGGCCGATCAGTAGATACAAAAGGTAAACTGTTCAGCCTGGTGGAGGTGTTCTCTCTACTGAGTGACATTCTCGTTTATGTTTGGTAATCTCAGAAATGTTGCAAACAAAATAATTTATGTAAGCATTTTGAAAATATCGGAGAGAGACAGGAGAGAGAGACAGGAGAGAGAGACAGGAGAGAGAGACAGGAGAGAGAGACAGGAGAGAGAGACAGGAGACAGGAGAGAGAGAGAGAGACAGAGACAGAGACAGAGACAGAGACAGAGACAGAGACAGAGAGAGAGAGAGAGAGAGAGAGAGAGAGGGAGAGAGAGAGAGAGAGAGAGAGGAGGAGGAGGATGATTAAAATACAGTAACCTGTGAGTAAGATGTTAGGGTTAGCTGCAAGGGTTAATGTGAATATCAGGTATTGTGGGTAAAGACAGATGGTGGTGCATGGCTTGTTTAAAGTCCTGAATGGAAGAGTGAGACACAACTGCTTCTGGAATGTTGTTATATAGACGGGAGAAGTGAGGAATGAAAGAGTTGACGTGTGCAGTCAGCCTGGATTTCGGAAGTTTAACCAGGAGATTGTCTGACATGAGATCAGGGTCGTCTCTTTAGAAAACTCGAGCATTCAATACAATAATCTGCTATCCCACCTTGCTCTCCAAACTGTCTCCCTGTGGCATCCAAGGCCAATTCCCAACAAGGCTTACTGACTTCTTCCTCTCTCGAGGCCAACGCAAAGCTCTCAACAGGATCCTCTAATCTCCTCTCGCTGTCAAGGCTGGAGTTCCCCAAGACAGTGTTCTGGGTACCATCCTATTCCTAATCTTCATCAACGATCTCTCCGACTCTCTGGAAAATCCTCTTTATCTCTTGCCTGATGACTCCACCATCTGCCATAACATTCCTTCTGCTTCGGATTGGCACGCAGCAGCCTCTTCCCTTTCTCTAGACCTTGATAGAATCACGAGTTGATCAAACATTTTAAAATGCCTTTTAATCCTGACAAATCTCACACTCTCCCTTTGTCTCTCCGAAAGGACCGTCTGGCAAACCCTCCCTTGTACTTCTTAACAATCCCCTTGAAGAATTTCATTCACTCAAACATTTGGGCCTCACTCTCGGCCATGAAGTTTTTTGGGCAAACCACGCTTCCAAGTTAACTTCCAAAGCCAGTCACCGAATGGGCATCCTCCTTCGTGCAAACTCTCTTCTTGGCACACCTGAACCCCTATCCACCTAGTCCCTTCTTGGCACACCTGAACCCCTTCTTGGCACACCTGAACCCCTATCCACCTAGTCCCTTCTTGGCACACCTGAACCCCTTCTTGGCACACCTGAACCCCTTCTTGCCACACCTGAACCTCTATCCACCTACTAAGCCTTCATCCATGGCTTGATGGAGTACTGCTCTCCCCTCTGGGCTGGAGCTCCTGCCTCACATCTTGCTCAGCTTGACGCTGTGGTAACCAAGGCCTTCAAGATCATTGGAATCTCTCGCGATGAAGCTGAATTTATGGGCCTATCATTTTCCCATTGCAGACAGGTCTGTAATCTCTCTGTCTTTTACCACCTCCTTTCTGATCTTGCACCCTGTTCTGTCCGGCACCCCCTCTCCCTTCCCACTGCCCCAGATTTCTGTAAGGCTGCATGCAGTCTGTCAGCAACCCCATTCCACATTGCGGTCATTCTTGTTTGAACTGAGGATTACGGCTGGGCAAGTCGGCTCACCAGTTCGCCACTTTGGCCATTAGTCAGCGCGAGTCTGCTGAACTGTTGGGACAGGGAAGAATGCATGGAACTTCAGAAACTACCAAGAATGCAGGAAATGTCGTTTCCGATTAAAACAAAAATTCCTGGGGTAGGACCACCAGCCCCCCCCCCCCCCCCAGAAGCTCCTCACATTCGGCACGATGCCCTGGTGCACCCCCGTGTCTTTAAATTCCTGGATCCGCCCCTGAAAACTCCCTCTATTTTGTCCCTCAAACCTGCTGTTACTGTCTTTCCCTCTCCTTTTCTACTGTTCCTTTTTTCTGTTATTTCCTGATCTATTCTATGTTCTAGCTCGTCCACGAGCCTCGACTTTGTATTCAAAAAAAGGAAAGAAAGGTGAGGATAATGGAAGAACAAGTGCATCGTGGGGTTTCTTGAGAAGGTCAGAGGACTGAGAGAGCAGAGGGAGCTATTAGATATAGGAAGACATTATAGGACAAATTGGAATTCGAAATACTGAACTTTATTTGTGACTCAATGTACTGGATAATTCATATCAAGTTTCTCCATAAAATGAGATTAGATTCGCCTTGTTTGCAGATAGCATTCTGTGACAACTCAGGATCAGTGGAACAACGAAATACTCAGGTTCTTCTGACTTCTGATTGATCATGTGATTGGCTGCAAGGCATCATTATTTTAGCATCTACCATCTCATTTATTGGAGTGTCCATGAAAACGCTTACCAATGCACACACGGCCATCTGTGCTGATGACAAGGCCAAGGGGACACTCGCAACGGAATGAGCCCTGCAGGTTGATACAGCGGCCATTCATGCAGATCCCCATTGTCTGGCATTCATCCACATCTGCAGAACACATGAACATGAAAACAGATTAATCTGACTTACTGATCAAGACGACAATTTTTCTTGGGTCCTGGAACTGGGTTCGATTCCTGGTCTGGGCGTGTAATTTTCCCACATATGCCAATTACCGTAATTATTTATAATCCTCTTCATTTATATTATAAATAATTGTTATATATATTATTGTTATTATAAATAATTATTATATATAATTGTATTTAGATTATATATTATATATAATTTATATTGTTATATTGTTCATTTATATTGCTTTTGCCACCTCGTGGTCTGAGGCACGCTCCCCTGAGAGCTTCACATTTTTGAGACCTTACCACTCCTTGAAACGTTGGAACTTGCAGTTGAATTGTTGTTGTTGAGCTTGCAACTGAAACTTGCAGTGAATGAAGTTGCGTTGCTTGTACCATCATTGCTTGGCGCATCACTCAAGCTGGCACCACAAGATGATCGTATCAGATGATCACACCAGACAAAACCACCTTTAGAGGCCATTTTTCCAGGCAGAGAAGGGGTTGGCCTTTTTCGGGCACCGTGGTCCCCATTTTGAAGCAATGTTTTATGGCCGGATGCCCTTCCTGCCGCCAACGCTGTTTGTCGCCTCTTGCGACACACAGGGAATTACCAGTGAACTGGTACTCAATTTGCCGACCTCGGAAGGATGACAAGCTGAGTCAACCCCCCTGGCGTTAATTCAGCGATCAACCGGGTTTCGAACCCAGGATCCTAGGATCCCAAGCCAGCACCCTAACCGCTAAGCCAACACCAGGCTATGAACACACCAGACAGATGATCATAAATTCGTTTGGCCTTTTTGCAAATGAGAGGTCCACTCAAAGGCATACTTTTCTGCACGTTGTCCTCGATCCATATGCTGAGGGCCTTCTGCATCCTTTCTATGTGGACATACCGGACATGGGTGACCACCTTTGTACTCAATACAGCGCTCGCTGAAATACTGTCACGAATCGCCTTCTCGTTCTTCCGTATGTAGTAAATGGTGGATTCGTTGACACCATAATGCCTGCCCACAGAGGCCGCACTCTCTCCTCTCAAAATCCGGTCGAGCAGCTCCACTTTCTGGCTCAGGCTCATCACTTTCTTCTGCCTCTTGGTAGTCGACGCATCTCCGACAATGGTCTTGCGCTTGGGAGCCATGATTGAACGATGAGCAGGGCAAGTCAAAAACACAGGTAAAAGCAACGGGACGAGAACAATGATCAACATAGAGGACAGTCTGTACTGTATGAAGGATTGCGAGCATTGTGGGTATTAAGCCTATCTGCTAATTTCAATAATATATTTAATGAAGCATTTGCATTCTATAATTCGCGGAAGATGACTTGTTTACACATCTGGGGGGATATCCCGCGAAGCTCTCGATTATAATCCAGCTAAAATTTGCGGCTACAAAAGCCATGAAAACGCATGTCACACAGCAGGTCATGCTCGCGGCTCGTAGAAGCAGGTTTTTTTTGCGTACGTCCAGCTGCTTCATGCATGGTTAGTGAAAGATGGGTTTTATAAATGTGTCAAGCGAGCGGCTCGTGAAATTTTTTTGCGCCCTTGAAAAACCGCGGATTTGTGGAACATGGCCGTGAATAGAGGGAAAAAAATCCCACGATTTCACGGAACACAGCTGCGAAAAAAAATAAAAATTCGCAGGACATTTTTTCGCGAATAGAGACACGTCGCATTTTATCAACCTCGAATACACGGATTCCGTGAACAGCGGGGTCCGACTGTATATATACACATATATACATAATTTTATATATATATATATATATATATATATATATATATATATATATATATATATATATACACACACTACATGGCCAAAAGTATGTGGACACCTGAACATCACACCTGTATGTACTGATCGAACATCTCATTCCAAAGTCATGGGCACTA
Organism: Myxine glutinosa; assembly: GCF_964187855.1. NCBI lineage: Eukaryota > Metazoa > Chordata > Myxini > Myxiniformes > Myxinidae > Myxine > Myxine glutinosa. The sequence continues at coordinate 46,341,773 of NC_136270.1, forward strand.
ATATGGAGTTGGTCCCCCCTTTTGCTGCTATAACAGCCTCCACTTTTCTAGGAAGGCTTTCCACTTGATGTTGGAACATTACTGTAGGTATTTGCTTCCATTCAGCCACAAGAGCATTAGTGAGGTCGGGCACTGATGTTGGGCGATTAGGCCTGGCTCGCAGTCAGCGTTCCAATTCATCCCAAAGGTGTTCGATGGGGTTGGGGTCACGACTCTGTGCAGGCCAGTCAAGTTCTTCCACATCGATCACGACAAACCATTTCTGTATGGACCTCGCTTTGTGCACGGACGCATTGTCATGCTGAAACAGGAAAGGGCCTTCCCCAAACTGTTGCCACAATGTTGGAAGCACACAATTGTCTAGAATGTCATTGTATGCTGCAGCCTTAAGATTTCCCTTCACTGGAACTAAGAGGCCGAACCCGAACCATGAAAAATAGTCCCAGACCATTATTCCTCCTCCACCAAACTTTACAGTTGGCACTATGCAAGCGGGCAGGTAGCGTTCTCCTGGCATCTGCCAAACCCAGATTCGTCCGACACTTGGCATTGCGCATGGTGATATTAGGCTTGTGTGCGGTTGCTCGGCCATGGAAACCCGATCCATGAATCTTCAGACGAACAGTTGTTGTACTGGCATTGCTTCCAGAGGCAGTTTGGAACTCAGTAGTGAGTGTTGCAATGGAGGACATACGATATTGGCACCCTTGCACCTTTTTCAAAAAATGCACCATTTCTTCCAGAAAATTGTTGAAATAAAAAAATATTTTGGTATCCACATTTGTATTTCTTTGGTTTGCAGTGGAACAAAACAAAAAAAAACCTGAAAAAATTACGAAATCTTAGCTTATTCCACCCAGAAATTCGAAAATGGCCTGGACAATATTATTGGCACCTTTCAGAAGTTGTTAGAAATAATTAGATGTCAAACAGGTAATTCTCCTTTACTTTGGAAATGAACTCACCTGTGGTGAGTTGCAGGTGCCTGCAATATAAAAATCACTCAATCAACCAGTTTCAATAGAGAAAAGGAGTCATTCTGCTGTTTTGTGTCACTCTGTGTACCGCAATGAGCATGGAGAAAAGAAAGAAAACCAGAGAATTGTCTGAGGAGGTCAGACACAAGATTGTAGCCAAGCATGGATATTGGATAATCTCAAGGCTACAAGTCCATCTCCACAGACATTGATGTTCCTGTGTCCACCATACACAATGTTATCAGGAAGTTTAAGGCCCCTTGCACTGTAGCCAACCTCCATGGACATGGCCGCTAGAGAAAACCTGATTGAAGATTGCAGCGAACGATTGTTCGAATGGTGGAGAAAGCACCTCGATCAACTGTCAAACAGATTCAAGCTGACCTTCAGACACAAGGTACGACAGTTTCAACATGCACCATCCATCGCCAACTCAATGAAAGGGGGTTCCAACTGCAAATGAAAGGAGACCCAGGAGGACGCAACTGCTGAGAAAGCCCGCCTGGAGTTTGCCAAAACACACCTGAACAAGCCAAAATCCTTCTGGGAGAATGTCCTGTGGACAGATGAGACCAAGATAGAGCTTTTTGGTAAAGCACATAATCTCTATGTTTACAGAAAACAAAATGAAGCCTTCAAAGAAAAGAACACCTTCCCTACAGTCAAACATGGAGGAGGTTAAGTGATGTTTTGGGGTTGCTGTGCTGCCTCTGGCACTGGGTACCATGAATGTGTGCATGGCATCATGGAATCAGGAGATTACCAAGGCATGTTGGAGCACAATGTTCAACCTCGTGTCAGAACGCTGGGTCTCTGTCGAAGGTCGTGGGTTTTGCAGCAGGAAAATGACCCCAAATACACTTCAAAAAGCACCCAGAAATGGTTCAAGACAAAATGCTGGACTTTTCTGAAGTGGCCAGTCGTGAGTCCAGATGTAAATCCCATAGAACACCTGTGGGGAGACCTGAAAACAGCAGTTGGGAGAAGGCACCCTTTAAATCTGGGAGAACTGGAGCAGTTTGCATAAGAAGAGATGGCGAAACAGCCAGTAGAGCGGTGTAGGAAGCTCATTCATGGCTATAGGAAGCGCTTCACTGCAGTTATTTTATCCAAAGGCTGAGCTACCAAATATTAAGTCTTGGGTGTCAATAATTTTGTCAATGCCATTTATTTTTATTCTCCGATTTAAAAGGATATATTAAGTTCTGAATCAAAAACAAAGGTTATGTAATATTAACAGTGAAATAAAGAATTGTGGAGACCAAATACTTTTGTCAATTTCAACTTTTGTTTTAGAAAATTGTGAGTTATTTGAAAAAAGTGCAAGGGTGCCAATATTTTTGGCCATGACTGTATATATATATATATATATATATATATATATATATATATATATATATATATATATATATATATATATATATATATATATATATATATGTATGTATGTATGTATGTATGTATATATATATATATATATATATATATGTATATATATATATATATATATATATATATATATATATATATATATATATATATACCGCTCTTGCAGGGAAAATGGCCTTAAAAATGCCTGTTGTTGTTTGTTGTATATATATATATATTGTTACAGACACGACTTTGATGTTAAGGTGGGCCGAGCGGAATGGCCGTCGTGTCCGCACAAATTACCCGATTGTACTCGAACGTTGACGAAGCCGCGCGATGCTGGCTCAATAAGAAAAAGAAGACACCCGGCTGGATTACAATAACACAATACGACACCAGGGGTTCAGTTCTCAAGACCTCCGGAGGAGGTTATATTAAGGCGGAAGGTTAGATTACAACTACAAGAGGGACAGCATAGAAAGACAAGCACTTAGACACACTCTTATATTAACCCCGGACAGACGACAGACAAACGGGACAAGGCTGACTCACACGGGGGTTGATGAAAAGGACAGCGGGTATCGATGGCTCAAGGTGCACTCTTGGCTCAAAGCAGGGTCCAGTACGGTCCGGTCCGGTCCAAAGATGCGGGGAGGTATCGTCGCGCTGGGGGTGGCGGTGGCTTCCTCTGCTCTCCGTAGTTCAGGCGCATCTGTTGTCACATCCGGCGCGGGGCCGCGTATATCCGGCGGGGAGTGACACGCCCTCGGCTCGTTAGCTCCGCCTCGTGGAATCGGCACGTTGCTTCTCATTGGGTGCGTGCGGGGGGTTTACCAGGCTCCGCCCTTGACGAGGAGCTGACAAGGAGCCCCTTCGTGGTAACCCCGTGGAGCGCATGGTCTGGAGCTAATCGAGCCGGTGGGAGGACGCATCCTCCCCCGCTCCGCCGCCATCTCCTCTGTTGTTGTTGTAATTGTTGGGGAAGAAGATGGAAGGAGGTATGGGAAAGGTCCTAAACTCACTACTGATGCCATATAATCACATTCTGGTGCAACGAAGAGTCATAATTAATGGAAACGAGGCCTTAACTGACATAGATTAAGAATAACTAGGAAGATGTCCGAAAGTTGTCTACGTGTGGTGCGGTGGACCTGGGCACGACATTTAATGGGGGAAGAAGGGGAAGGTCGGCTCTACTGATTGTTATTTACATGCAATGGGACTAGGGAATGGGGGATTGGGGAAAGTTGGGGAGTATTGGAGAAAATAGGGGAATATTTACAAGCGGATATGGAGGCCAAATTCCATATTCGCAACAATATATATATATACTAGCTTGGCTCGGCTCGCAACGCTCGCCTCACCACGCGTCGTTACTGAGGCACGGGCTTATTTTAGCTGAGGATAGTGACTGTACCTGAGTTGCTGTGTTGTTATGATTTACATGAATCACAATACAAACAATTATTTTACACAAATGTATTTGTAGTGTTTGTGATATTACATTTTTATAAGCAATTTAGGTTGAAAAAATATATCAAATTCAAAAAAGAACCCCTCAGCCCATACATACGGGAAGGGTAGGAGCAGATTGGAAGTTTGGGATGATTACACCTCACCACCACATAATTTAAAACACCTCACCACCAAGTAATTCAAAACAACTCACCCCCATGTAATTTAAAATATCTCACACCCATGTAATTTAAGACACCTCACCCCAACTAATTTAAAACACCTCACCACCAAGTAATTTAAAACACCTCACCCCCACAAAATTTAAAACACCTCACCACCACGTAATCCAAAACACCTCACCACCACATAATTCAAAACACCTCACCACCAAGTAATTCAAAACACCTCACCACCAAGTAATTCAAAACACCTCACCACCAAGTAATTTAAAACACCTCACCCCCACGTCATTTAAAACACCTCACCCCCACAAAATTTAAAACACCTCACCACCACGTAATCCAAAACACCTCACCACCACATAATTCAAAACACCTCACCACCAAGTAATTCAAAACACCTCACCACCAAGTAATTCAAAACACCTCACCACCAAGTAATTCAAAACACCTCATCACCAAGTAATTCAAAACACCTCACCACCAAGTAATTCAAAACACCTCACCACCAAGTAATTCAAAACACCTCATCACCAAGTAATTCAAAACACCTCACTACCACGTCATTTAAAAACACCTCACCACCACGTAATCCAAAACACCTCACCCCCATGTAATTCAAAACACCTTCCCACCATGTAATTCAAAACACCTCACCACCACGTAATTCAAAACACCTCACCACCAAATAATTTAAAACACCTCATCACCAACTAATTCAAAACACCTCACCACCACATAATTAAAAACACCTCACCACCACATCATTTAAAAACACCTCACCACCACATAATTCAAAATACCTCACCACCAGATGATTCAAAACCACCACCACGTTATTAAAAACACTTCACAACCACGGAAACAAAAGTTTCAAGGAGTAGTTCAGTGACAACAGACACTGCCCAGATATGTAGATATATAGATAAATGACTGTAACTGAGTTGCTGTTTGGTCATGGTTTACACCAATCATAATACAAACAATCAGAATGCACAAATCTATTTGTAATATACGTGATATTACATTTTATAAACAATTGAAGTTGAAAACTTAAGTTGAAAAAAATGTTTTCCCTAAAAAATTTCCAAAAATAAAAGATTTGAAATTTTTTCAAAACAGATACCTTTAGGACATACCGACGGGAGAGATAGGTCCATACCAGACGTTTGGTACGATTTCACAAACGTTTGAGGGAGTAGTTCAGTGACAAGACAAGACAACACAACACAACACAGGTCAGACACTACAAACAAAAACAACAGGCATTTTAAGGCCATTTTCCCTGCTAGAGCGGGGGTTAGCCTTGCGGTCCCCATGACAATGTTCTCCATATTGCCCTATTTTCTGCATCTCCCCTTGTTAACCCCCTTGCCCGCATTTCTTCGTCGACCATCTTTAGCCAAGTCTTTCTCGGTCTTCCCCGTCCTCTACTTCCTTCTACATTCATTTCCATCACTCTTCTCAACCAGTCACTTTCATCCTTCTACAACACATGACCAAACCATCTCAAACTGTTTCTCTTCACACCATCCATCACGGGCTCTATTCCCATCATCTTTCACAATTCATCATTTGTCTTCCTCTCTCTCAACGATACTCCACACATCCACCGAACCATTCGCATTTCCACCCTTTCCAGCCTTCGTTGCTGTTCTACGTTCATTACCCATGTCTCGCTCCCATAAATCATAACACTTCTCACACATGCAGCATACACCTTTCCCTTCAGCTTCAACGACACTCCCCTCCTCATCAGCACGCCACTCAGTTCCCGAAACTTCTTCCATGCACATCTCACTCGAGCAACCGATGCCGAGTCTGATCCACCTTCTCCATTCAGCATGTCTCCTAGGTAACAAAATGTTTTCACACCTTCCAGCTTCAAGCCGTCTCCAAGATCCTACTCAACATTTCCTCCATCTGCAGCTCCCTCTGTGCACACCTTACATTTGAATGTAGCTGCCACACTGGTTAATGACCCTCTCAGACCACTACATTTTTTATGAACTCACTCAGCGCACATTGTACATTGAATGGAGTTCACTCCGACACCCTTCCTGCACACAGCACACGGCCACTTCCCAGTTCTTTCCACCTCACCACATGCTTTACCACTTGCCATCACCTTCGTTTTTCCGATATTCACCTTCAGTCCTTTTGTCTCCATACATTCCTTCCACTTATTCATTTTCTCATTCAGTCCATCCATACTTTTTGCAATCAACACCAGATCATCTGCATACAACAACTCCCATGGTAAACCCTCCTTTGCGTTCTGAGCCAGCACTTCCATCACAGCTACAAATAGTAGTGGACTTAGTACCGACCCCTGATGCACTCGCACCTTCACCTCAAACTCACCACTGTTCCCGTCCTTCGTCCTTACAGCTGTGCGCACTCTTTTGTACGTTGCCATCACTACTCTGATCAACCATTCCTCCACTTCTAACTTCCTCAATGCCCATGTCACTACTTCACGTGGAACCATATCGAATGCTTTCTCCAGATCAACAAACCCAGGAAACAACTTCTTCCTCTTCTCCATGTACTTCTCCTGCAACTGCCTCACAATAAAAAGCGTGTCTGTCGTTCCTCTTCCTGGCATGAATCCAAACTGCATTTCGTCGAAACTTTCTTCCTTATCCTCCTCTCCAACACCCTTTCCAATACCTTCATTCCATGCTCCAATAACTTTATCGCTCGATACGTAATTTAAACCGAGTAATTTAAAACACCTCACCACCACGTAATTTAAAACATCTCACCCCCACCTAATTTAAAACACCTCACCACCAAGTAATTCAAAACACCTCACCCCAAGTAATTCAAAACACCTCACCACCACGTAATTCAAAACACCTCACCCCAAGTAATTCAAAACACCTCACCCCAAGTAATTCAAAACACCTCACCCCAAGTAATTCAAAACACCTCACCACCACGTAATTCAAAACACCTCACCACCAAGTAATTAAAAACACCTCACCTCCACGAAACACGAAATTAAAAACACCTCACCACCACGTAATTCAAAACACCTCACCACCACATAATTAAAAACACCTCACCACCACGAAACACGAAATTAAAAACACCTCAGAGCCACGAAACACGAAATTAAAAACACCTAACCACCTCGTCATTTACAAACACCTCACCACCACATAATTCAAAATACCTCACCACCACGTGATTCAAAACCACCACCACGTTATTAAAAACACTTCACAACCACGGAAACAAACGTTTCAGGGAGTAGTTCAGTGACAACACAGACACTGCCCAGATATGTAGACCTATAGATAAATGACTGAACCTGAGTTGCTGTTTTTCCATGGTTTACACCAATCATAATTCAAACAATCAGAATGCACAAATCGATTTGTAATATACATGATATCACATTTTATAAACAATTTAAGTTGAAAACTTAAGTTGAAAGAAAGAAAAATTCCCCCAAAAATTCCCCCCCAAAAAAATTATAATTGGAAAATTTTTCACGAAAAATACAATTAGGACATACCGACGGGAGAGGTAGGTGCATACCAGAAGTTTGGTACGATTTCACAAAAGTTTGAGGGAGTAGTTCAGTGACAAGACAACACAGGACAACACAACACAACACAGACACTGCACAGATATATATATATATTTGATCCGATGTACCACATTCTGTGATACAAAGTGTTGATACTGCGCTACTCAAGCAGTTTCTTGGCCTGGGGGTCATCCTGGGGGTCATCCTGGGGGGATGCCATCCCTCTCCCAGCAGTAGTCAAGGCAGGAATTTGGATTTGGCCAAGGTGCTGGCGATAGCTTGTCTTCTCTTTGCAAAGGACACCGTGGGATATTAAAGCAACTAATGCCGGGAAATAGTTAACATCCATCCAAGGGACGGTATTTGGACATTGATGAATCACCCTGTCTGTGAAACATCGGGATGCCAGTTTAAAGCTGGGTCTGGATTCAAACCAAAGCTAGACCGCTCAGGAGCGAATGTGCATACCCCTAGACCATCCAAACAGCCCTCGTGCAAAATAAGTGAGATGTAAATAGTAACTCTTTCCAGTAAAATACTCTATTAAGTATACGAGATAATTAAGTTGCGAGACTGTGCAATAAGATGTGGATATGATGTGATTTATCAAGCAATATCTTCCTGAATCGAATCTTCTTATTTCATTGCATCCATCATGGGTTTGGCCTATCTAGTATCATTCATAAGAAAAGCCCCCCCTACACTCACTCATAAAATTTCCCAAAACGATCAAACTTCCGACTTCGTCACAATGGATGTTGTTGTTTTTTGTTCCGAGCTTCCTGACATGTGCACATCCCACTTGAGCATGTTCCTCACTGTCAAAGCTAGCCCCATAAGAGATGAACTTCGAGAGCAGATGGATATTCAACATTACGAGATCAAAGGAAACCGTTCTCAAGAAAAGAGCTCGAAACTGCAGAAGCATTAAAAAAAACATCGCAGTGCCTCAGGGGAGGGAATTCCCACTTGTTATTTTCATAGAACATCCCCACTTTCATGGTAAGGTGGCCATACATGGACTCTTGTAACAGGAGAGAGGGGTCATCCTTTGAACATTGCTGCAGAGCTCCTGATTGGTCTAAAGGGTGTCATGTGCTTTCATGTCGGCCAACCGATGGAACAGGGAGCACCATTTAGTGCATGGGTAGAGCTGGATTTTGGGAACATTTCGAAGTGTTCATGGATTTATGTGACGTGTTGACCCTGTGATGACAGGTGGTGCCCTTCAGAAGTCCCAAACTCTGCAGCACAGTGGGACTGAAATGTGCATCGGAGAAAATGATGGTTTCACAGCTGAGATTGCAATGCTAAATAAGAATGGATATTTGAAAACATACTCAAAGAAATGCAGAGAAAACATTAGCCTGTAGGTGTGTGCAGATTAAGCAAACGGCTCAACCCAAAATTATTAGGAGGATCCCATCAGAATTTGACTCGGAACACTTTTGATTGCGGTCTGTATAGTAATGACGATTCTTTATTCTTTGTAGGTTTGAATGAAACCCCATAGATACAAGCATTACATAATCGACCTGTTATGCACAGTTTACTTTTTTATTTACAGGTAATTACCACTGTGGACATAGAGGACTTTGGACGTAGCCACAAGTGTTCAAGTTCACGTGACACTTCCAAGTCACCCACCTGATGGTTCCTAACACACCTCAGATCCTCCATTTATCTTGATCTCCTTTTCATCTCCTTTTCAGGTTCATGTTAACTGAAATCAGCTGCTCCAAAAATCGATGAAAAAATTAAAGGACAATATATTTTCCCTTTGGTTTTCCTTTATTTAAGGCCTGGCCTCGATGAGGACTATACAGTCCGTGACTGGAGTCTTCAACTTTAAAAACAACAACAATCGGGTCACGTCAGGTGAAAAGTGCAAACAACTAGACATTTTGAACAAGTAATGGAGGTAATTCAATGAACTATCGAAAGTGTTTCTCTACCCAGAAAGCCCCAAATTACCCGGTGTGGTGCCATGAGAGTTGTTACTCCGCGCACGCGAAGTGAAAACCGCTTCAATTTAAATAAAGGTTGAACGAGCTGGTGTTCGGAACTGCTTCTGGACTACTTCAATAGCGTTAAACTAGGGATTTATTTTTAAAGATCGATAAAATAATTACTCTTTTATAATTGAAGTACTGTATGGTAAGAACACTGCGTGGGGTATCGTGTTCTATGAACTCTCGAGTTTGGAATATTTTCAAACATACAAGTTAACGAGCATCGTTCTGTTAGTAACCCTCCATCTTGTACTTCCAATCCCAAACTCATGTCCGTCACAATGTAATCAGTTTAAATTAACCAGACTCGGTGGTGTAATGGTTAGAGCGCGTCCGCTCTGAGGTCGGCGGTTCAAACCTCGGCAAGTTATATCAAAGACTTAAAATAGAGGCCTGTGGTGGACTGAGGTTATGTCCTCATGGTTTCCAACAAGATTTTAAAATAAATTACCTGCATTTGAGGTGAAACCACCCCTTTGGGGCAACGCCCCCCCCCCCCTTTTGCCCCCTTTAAATGGGTGGATTCGGATGGCGAGCAGAACCCAATGAGACCTTATTGTCCTCATGCATTGCAGAACATTTGGTCCATATTGCTCAGGTAGTTCTGGAGAAGATGTTGCAGTGAAAATGAGGAATTTGGGGAGGGGTCTCGCAGAACCGTTTCCAGGGGCCATTATATGGCCATTTGGAGCACAACTTAAGGTTAGGGCTTGGTCCAGATGCCTTGTGGCGAGTTTGATCTGGATCTGTCGGGCAATTTCTGAGAAGACGATTTTTGAATGATATTCCAATATTTGGGGGGGGGGGGGGGGGGGGAGGGCGCTTTTCCCTTCTTTGTAGGAGGCGCATCTGGATGGGTAGCACAACCCCATGAGACATTGCTGTCCTGATGCATTATACAAAATTTGGTCCATATTGCTCAGATAGTTCTGGAGAATATGTTTTAATCAAATGTTAACGGACGTACGTATGGACGGACATCCAGACACCGGGACCCACTCCATGAGGACATTTTGGAGAAATCACCTAAAATTGGTACGTGCTGCTTCTTTGCTCGATGCTGAGCATTAAAAAAATTAATAAAAAGGATTGAGCACGGGCAAACAACCATAGGTTGGCATCCGGTAAACCTTCATTAAACGGTTGCAAATGCATGAAAATTCCAACAAACCTCCGCTGACCAACGCCATAACTATGCTGTTTCATACGAACCCATAATGCATGATAACGGGATCAATAATGGCTTCGTGTTGGTTGAACGAGCTAGCTCTCCTCATACAATCGATGCCACCTTCACATCAAGCCAACCCTTGGATCGGTGGCTTCCTGAAGAATCGCTCAAAGCCCGACTCTTAAAGGCCAGAATCGAGGCAAAGTGCCGCGATCTTCGGAAACGAAACCGTCGCCATCTTGATTAGCATCGTATTTCATGGACGAGTGGGTATATGTGGAACACTTCCGGGTACATGTGGAACACTTCCGGGTACATGTGGAACACTTCCGGGTACATGTGGAACACTTTGCGTTAAGGTTTGCTTATTCTCCGGCTAACTTTCCCACAAATCCCCCAAGTGGGTTTATTTAGACAAATCAGAGTAAAGTGGTGGTGGTGGTGTTCCGACGGAGGTTTTCTGACCAGGAGGCAACTTACCCAAGCAATAGCGGCCTCCAGATGCCAGCGAGAAGCCAGGCTTGCAGATACACTTGAAGCCTCCATCTTCGTTGATGCACATCCCATTGAGGCACATATTTGTGGTCGCACATTCATCGTGGTCTGTCAGCGGGTCGAGAGGGAGGCAGCAATCGGGGTGCACGGACACACACGGGTAAGACAGACGGCTAATTCGAAGCAGTGCAAGGAAGTCGGGAGGTATAAAAGTTCAGTGTGGCTGTTCATACTAAAATACGCAATTTCGTGTCTGTCTGTCTGATAAATTTTTGACGCCAACACATTCTGTCATTACTAATCCAATCTGAACCAAACTTGACAGGATGACCAAGGGTTACACAATGAAGGTTGTAGCACAATCATTTGCCCCCTCCCCAAGGGGGTTTTCTCCCACGAGCGGGTTTTCCCCGCCATTGCCGTCAATGTGGTTGCATGTTGAGGTGTATATAAATGTTAAATTAGCTTTATCGTGGCGTTTTTCCAAGGCCGCTTCGAATAACAAAACTAACGATAATAGCATAGTATTAATGTTATTAAAAAACAATATAATACCAATAATATCCCACCTCCCCAAGGGGTTTTTCCGGCGAATCAAATGATATAAATAGCTTATTATGGCGTTTTGTGGGAGCAAGCATAGATATATAACACTAGATGTCGCGCGACACCTCCCCGGATACGTAGAACAGTCCGCCATCTTGGGGAGGTCCTTCAAAGCTGACGCGCTGGTGCAGTTAAAAGCGGCGAAATGCCACAATTTTGTGCAGCGTACGGCTGTACAAATAAACGTACATTGGAGTCAAGGGACAAAGGCATCACATTCCACAAGTAAGTCATGTCGATGGACTCAGGTAATCGTGTTGATGAGCGGGAAACCACCATTACTGATTGTGTTTAATTTAAAAGTTAACATGCTGACGGACTCGAATCGAACGTGAAACAACTGGATGATTTACATGGATTATCAAGATTGAGGTTGAGATCCTGCGCGCGGGCGTATGATAGGTGATCATATGAAGATTTGTTATTTCTTTTTTTTTGTATACAAAGTCGAGGCTCGTGTAAGAGCTAATGCCATAAACACAAAAAAAGACAAACAGACACATAAAACATAAAATGAAGGGAGCGGGAGACAAGAGGGGCAGAGAGAGGGAAACACACAAACACAACAGTAGAGAGCAGGGACATCGGGAGATCTATGGAAGGGAGAGGGCTGGAGGTTGTTGGAGAGGAGGGGGGGGGGGCGAGTGGTACACAGAATATAACAAATGGACATTGCTAGGAATTTCCGGAATGAAGTCGGAGATTCAAAGAGGTGGATTTGGGATGTATTAACAGGGGTAGAAAGATCAAGGTTTTGGATGGGGGAAGATAAGAGATGGTAGTGAACAGCTGTTTTATTGAAAGATATGCTCATTTTACCCCACAAAAACACAGCCATATACACACACACACATACACACAGGCACACACATAAACACACATATACATGCACATAAACGCACACAGACATGCACACACACACACACAGACACAGAGACACACATACACACACACATACACACATAAACACACACACACCCACACACACACATACTCACAGACATACATACAAACATACACACACACACACACACACACACACACACAAACACAGGTATACACACACACACATGCATACATACACTGTCTCTGCCGTTCCTGTGGGTGTCTGTCTGCCAAGCCGGTCTGTCTGTGTCTTCTGTCTCTGTTGCGCCGGTCTGTGTCTGTGTCTGCCGTGCGAGTCTGTGTATGTGTCTGTCGATCCGTGCCAGTCTGTGTCTGTCTGTTGACACAGGTGTGTGTCTGTCTCTGCCGCGCCAAGCGAACAACACTCAGCCTTCCATGCAAACATCTCCCATCCAAGCACAAACCGAGTTTCTTAGATGACAGGATTATGTGTGTTATACATGTACATGCATTTAAACACAACAATAGTTTGAGGTAGGGATTAATTGATTGAGCCTAATTGATAGCCTTTAAAAAAAGTATTATTTGGTTAGTCCATATTTAACATCATGTTATATGTACAATTGTACATCTAATCTTAATTAATTTCCTGTGAGTCACAGAGAATGTTTATTCAGTGTCTGGTCTGCTCCTGCTGTGAGGGTGGTCTGCGATTCTGGATGGCCCGCTTATTCTGGCCGGTCTGCTTTTTACAGTACCCCCAACTTTCCTCCTATGAAAAACTTTGCTCTTATCAAATAGAAATTTTCCTCAGCATTAAAATGACGTATTAATTGTACAGATCCGTTCATTATTAACCGAGCTGCGGTCTGGGAGTCAATTTTTTAGCCTTGGATCCAATGATCACACATGCTGGTTGTACCTCCGCAAGATGGCGGCGCTTCCGACGTATCGCGACAACAAGCGCTGATAGGCCATTCGGCATCTAGTAATATATATATATGGGAGCAACGGCCTCTACCAGGAGTAATGAACATAAATGAACAGTAATGAATATTATGAACCCTAAACACGTATGATTAGCTTTTTAAACAGTCGCTAATTCTGTTTATAACACTAAATGAAGAAATTTGGAGGAATCCCGACATGCGTGAGGTAAGGTTTACTTTACTTACAGAACTGAGCGAAGATCTACTGTACTCTAGGTACCCCACAAGTGTTGGGTTAATAACATGGCCCTTCCTGGCACTAACGTGGCGTTTTTCGTAGCGAACTTTTGAAACTCGCTCCTTCTGTTTAAAACGAAACTTAAAGGGAGGAAGCCCGGGGTGTGCTCATTCACCAAGCTGTTAGCTTGTGCTTGCCAAGGCAGCCGTTCCTTAACGGTTTTGAATGGAGTGCTTGCTCGAATGCTTAAACCACTTGGTGATCTCTCCAGAAGAAACTTGGTAAATGAACACACACCCAATGTTCTTGAGATCCGACCATAGATCGACTGTAATCTATGCACCCTAAAGAGGAATTACCCTTTCTGCCACTCCCGTAGTTAGCGGATGCACAAGTAAGAGAAGAGCAAAGAACACCACGATTTTAAAAGTGGTGCAAGTATGGTTGCAGACGCAAATCCATTGCTGATTCATTAGAATCACAGGCAAAAAGTTAAAACTGAGGTTCAAACTCGATCTTTTAAAAGTCATCAAACCTAGAAGTGTCCGGTTAAGAAGGACAGCGAAGGACATCTTGGTCTCGCACAAGGAGCAGTGACTCAGCAACAAAGAAAGATGCAGGTAATCAAAAATGGTTCACGCGGTCGAAGTGAAGTGCCTTTTTGGGCCCAAAGCACAGTTTATTGTTCTAGCCTCTTGTTGAATTATAACAGTCATGGTGACCAAATGGCGGAAACACAGCTGGCAGCTTTTACGGCATGCTTGCCTGGTTTTCTTCCTTCGGCCTTGCAGTGACGCTTTGGAAACAGAACCAGACCCCGGCTAATGAACAGACAGCGCAGCGACATCATCGGAGCATGTGGGGAACGAAAGAGCGGGCCCATGTAGGCATTTGTTTATGATGTCATGAGATAAGATGCGCCTGAGCAAAATGTTCTGGTGACCTGGAGTGCAGGAAATGATTGGTGACCATCTTTGTAGCTTCCTGGAGGACATGCGTTATCCGCAAGCTTAATGACTACAGCAAGGCTGCCAATGACCACCGACTTATGATGCATCGTCCATCAAATAGATCACGGATAATAATGGTGCGCGAGGAAAGGTGGTGGCACAATGATGTGGATACATGAGAGGTAATGATCGATGATCCCTTCAGGTTACTTCAGGCCTCACACCTGGTTACAATATATCGACTAACTTGCACTAAGCATTGAGAGAAGAAGAGGGGGAAGAAAACCTTAAAAGTATGACAATGATAGGAAGAATCATCCATCTTGCCATGGGCTAGCACCGCAGCATCACATCTGTCTCTTCTGGATTCTGTGGGGGTCTAAAGCTCAAAATTCCTGGATTATCCCACGTACAAGGCCTGTCGCTCTATCATTGCAGACGGGTCTGTGCCCTCTCTGCATTTCTCCTCTGGTCTCGCTCTCTCCGCTCTCCCGGCCCACAGACTCCAGGAAGGATGCATGCGTTCATCCAGTAACCCATACTGGTTAAACTTCCAAAATCATGGCTTTCCTCAAACCTCGACTCCTTTGTTCCACTCTTCTCCCGTTTTTGGAACGGCCTTCCAGAGATGGTTCAATTGTACTCTTCCCTGTAGAGCTTCAGGTAAGCGATGCCCCACCATCTCATGTGGCTCCCCATCCACCAGCTGCAATCTTTTCTTCCCCCATTAACTGACAAATCAACCCTCATCCGCAGGTTTGTATAGAAAATAAATAAAAAAAGAGGTGGAATCCTAAGTGAGGTTCCATTGATTTCATCCAAAGTGCTGTTTCTTCATCTCTCCTCGCTCTCAATTTATTCTTACCTCAATTACCGAAGGTGGACGGAGGTTATGTTTTCACCACTGTCTGTCTGTTTGTTTGTCAATCGCCCATAGGTCACATGTTTACTCCGATCTTCACAAAACCTCACCACCTGCTAGAGGTATTGACAATCTGAAAGCTTATCGTTTTTGAGGTCAATAGGTCAAAGTTCAAGGTCACTTATATCATCAAGTTTCAACCGATTCACTTGATATGGATGTATATACTGTATATAAAACTGGAAAACACGAGTGGACGGTGAACCCTCGTCGAGGTGAAGTCTTGGTCTACCCCGTTGAGTATGTCTATGAATTACGTACTGTTTGAAATTGAGTTGGACCTTGAGTACATCCATTAATTACATATTATTGGACCTTGACTATGTCTATTAATTATCTCTATTAATTACAGACTCTTGCGACGTATCTTTTAGACATGAGACCTTTAGGGCCCTTACACCTTTTAGACCATTTTAAATACAGTCAGACTTCAACATTTGCCGTCCGAACATACACGGACCCCACATATTTGCGGTTCATAACATGTGATCTGCTTCTACATTCACGCTTCATGGATTCACGGTTTAAACAAATATATATATTTTTTGCACATCAGGTCTGGTTTTCTATATCCACCGCTGCTGACATTAGTTCAGCCTGGGAAGTCTTCCACATAAACCTGCTCTCTCTTATGCACAGGTTCATCCCATCTCGTCTTCAATTATCAAAACCCATCCTCCCGCTCTTGGTACTCTGAATTCTGTGTGGTGAGGCAGTTGATTTAAAGCAACTTGCATTTGCCTCCAAGAAGGCAAATCCAACTGAAGACAACCTCAGATCATTCCACAAACCTCACGACAGGTGTTGCCTACTCTCTGGAGAGCCAGAAAATAACATCTGTCAATCTCAAGAGTGAGATTTCAAACTTGTCTCAATCCTCGAAAACCTGGTGAGCACCTTCTCAAGACTTGCACCTTCTGCCCTCTCCGTGCTTTGTCACCCTCAGGTATCTGCAGAACGCACGTGACCCACCAGCCACCCCCTCCTAGTGAAACTGCCTAAATCCAGAACCACTGCTCACCTCCACTCATTTATGCCTCTTTTTCCCACCTGTGGAACCACCTTCCACACTCTTCAATCTCATTCTTCCCTCCAGGTTTTCCAGACAGTTCTTCACCACAATCTCAAGTGATCCCCCATCCAAAAATGATATTTTATACACCTGTTAAACCACCCCCACCCCTCCCAATTTTTTTTTGCTGATGTATCCATCTTGTCCACCCTTTGCGTTCTCCCTTACCCCTCATCATTACCTGCATCCCGTGTTTGTCTGTCTCCATCTATTTTCTCCCTCCGCCCTTCTGTTGGTGTTGTCCCCTCCTCCTGCTGTTCCCTTTGTTATGTTGTGTCCTGATTTGTTCTGCGTCATAGCTCTTCCCCGAGCATCGACCATATAGTAACAAAAAAAATTCCCCACCATTCAAACAATTTCCCCACATTCGCGGATTCGACATTCATGACATTTTCCAGGAATGCATCCACTGTGAATGTCAGGGTCTGACTGTACTTTATACCTTTTGGGCCTTTTAAGATACTTTATACTCTTTTAATCTTTACGCCCGTTAGAGCCCGATGATCATTTATATCCCTAAAACCCATTAGGACCCCTTAAAATCCTCAACATTCCGAAGACCTATTAGATCCATAAAACCCCAAAGCCTTTATGACCCCCCAAGCCCTCTCTCTCCCACACATCTCCCTGCTCTCAAATGTTGTGTGCTCTCAAGTGTTTGTGTGCTTCCCCTTCGCTCCCCATCTTGTCTTCCGCTCCCTCTTTTTATATATTTTGTTTGTCTGGTTGATTTGTTTGTGAAGTAAATGTCAGCTCTTTCACGAGCCTTGATTCAGTATACAAAAAAAAAACAAAAAAAAAAACAACAACAACCCTTGAAGACCCAAAACACTCCTAGGATCACTAGGACACATAAGACCATTTAGGCCCCATAGACCCAGAAGACCCTTATGACCCTTAACAAACTCCAGAGACCCTTTAAGACCCTTTCAACCCTTAAGATCCCGAAGAACCTTAAGACCACGAAGACCCTTTAGAACACTAAGACCCTTTAAGACCCTGAAGACTCCAACACCCCAAAGACCCTTTATGATCCGAAGACCCTGTAGATCCTATAGACCCCATTAAAACCATTTTGCCCCATAGACCCTGCTAGACCATATGATTAATCAATTTTATCTTTGTTTTTCTTCTGTTACGGCTCATCTTGGTTAGTGGCATTCTGGTTTCAGGTCGAAATCCAGATCCGGCCTATCAGTGGGATAAAAAACATAAACTGTTCAGCCTGGCGGAGGTATGCTCTCTACTGAGTGCCGTTCTAGTTACCATTATTTTATGCAGGATGTTCCTCCGGGTTTTTTTTATACCTCCGCCGATGAAGGGATTATGTTTTTGGGGTGTCCATTCGGCTGTCTGTCTGTCCGTCCGTCCGTAATAGGTTTTCATTACTACGATAACTTACGAATGGCTGAAGGGACCTCAGTCAAACTTGGTGCAGTTTGTATAATGACGCAAATATGAACTGATTAGATTATTAGATATGGGTTCAAGAGGTCAGAGGTCAGAGGTCCCATGAGGTAAAACTTCTGTTACTGATCTAACCTGTGAACCAGTAATGGGATTTTGACTGAACTTCGTATATGTATATATTAAGATGCAAAGATGAACTGATGAGATTTCAGCATCAAGAGGTTAAAGGTCAAAGGTCAGAATTTGTAAAAGCTTTTTGTTACCCCGATAACTTAAGAACGGCTGAATGGAACTAAGTCACACTTGATGCAAGTATGCACAATGATGTAAAGGATGAACCGATTCGATTTCGGCATGAAAGGTCAAAGGTCATGCCAGGTAAAAAGGTGATACTTCAGAAGGGCTGAAGGGATTTAAATCAAAGTGTCGTCAAAGAGTGTCGTTCTAGTGTTTGTTTAACTTATTTTATCCTTTTTCATTGATTTTGAGGAAAGCAATTATTGCTGAAAAGTGAAGCGAATGAAGGTAATGCAAAAAAGTGCATGAAAATAATGGTAACAAAAATTTAAAGAGGAGAGATAAATAAACAGCTGGACAAACTGGACTTTGCAAAAATGGATTACATCAACAGAACGCTGATCGGGGTATGCCAACCGCCCTGGGAACCGAGGATAAGATACTTTTTTGGGCGTTAACCTTTCATTGCTAACCATGAAATCGTAAACTTCCTTGACCACTACCCTTGTTCCAGCAGCGATCCAGAAGTCTGTTGTACTTTTGCTCCGATGAAGGGTTAATGGTCAAAATGTCAGCTTCACCTTGCTTTCTATGGCGGTTGGCATACATCAAGCAACACACCATTAATGCAATCCATTATTCTACCTGTCCGCCTCAAAATGTATAAATTTATCTTAGAAAAAGGGTGATGAGCCTCAAGAAATCCCTTAAAAAGCTGCACCTTAAAAGAACAAAACCCAAGGGGTGCACTCCACTTCCTGGCATCCACGCTGTAGCACCACGGCCATAAAGAACACTTACGATGAGTCCAAAAACACTTTTAGTGGCTCGCACATCTGCACAACTCAAGATTATTTAAGGAAACGTTGTCCGCAGTCGCATGAGTAAGGGGAGGCACGTCAGTTGAAGATTTTGTGAGCTTGTGGGCAGAAGGCGGAAATGAGCTTAGGCATGCAGCAGTTTTTCCACTTAATGTCAATGACTGCAAGGCCTGTCATAAAGTTTTGGAAAAAAAACAAAAAACCCTTTCTTGGATTTATACATTAGCTCCATCAATCTTTTTCCACCCCCTTCCAAGATGTCTTATGCTTCTGCGCATTATGTACATTATATTTCAGGATAATCTAAGTGTAGCAAAAAAAAAATGAGGAAAATCCTGGAGAAAAAGAATCACCATTGATCGAGGAAATCCAGTTTGCAGAAGATATGCACATCTAAATTGTGGCCATGAGAAGTCCAGTTTACAAGAGGGTCCTGCACACGAATATCAACCCCACTTCACATCCATTAACAGTGTCAATCCTCTTCACGTAAGTACCCTCCCACTCATCATCCCCTACACGTACCCGGCTGTTCGCAACCCCACTCCTTCTATGTGCCCCCTCCTCTTCAGAATCTCTCCACCTCATACTCCTCATCTCTGCTTCCCCTCACCCCAAACCTCATCCCTTCCCTCTTAATCTGCATCTTCCTGTTCACACAGCCCCTCCCATCTTCCCCCTTACCCCACACTCTCTCAGCTTCCCCATCAACCTCCATCAAAGCTTCGCCCTCAACCTGCCCCCACCCAGATTCACCCTTCCCGTCTCCTCCCAGCTTCCCGCCACCGCACCCTTTCTCACCTTACCCATTGTTCCACCCCTCTCCAAGTTCCCTCACCCATTTTCACATTCCTGCACAATGGAAAAGCCCTTCCTCCCCTGTCCATAACTGTGTGGACCTCAACCATCTGAAGCCTCCGCTTCAACCTGACAGATCTCTCAATCCAGTCCACTGCTGATAAACCGGACAGCATCTGTTTAACAGAATCCTTCCTCCAATAGGACGTCCCTGACTCCTTAGTGTCTCTCACTGTCTATTGTCTGCTCTGGTTCGATAGGACGTATTAGTCCCCTACCTGTGTACACCGGAGGGGACTATAGGTTTGCACGCCGTCCCTCCGTCTGTCAATCCGTCAGTCCGTCAGTCCGTCAGTCCGTCAGTCTGTCAGTCCGTCAGTCTGTCAGTCCGTCACGCAAAGAACAGTTTTCCGGTCTTTTTTTCTAAACGCTTAAGGCTAATGATTTCAATCTTGGCACATGGTTTCCTCATTATAAGTTACAGATCAAGTTCGAACTTCACGACGTTTCGATCATTTTTGACAAAGTTATGGCACTTTGAACTTTGGGAATTCTGATAATTCTGATGATCCTTAACTCAGTGCCATTTTAAGTTTTAATTTCCTTTAAAAAAGATTTTCTCTGCAATAATAAGACCGATTGAGATCAAATTTTCACCGTAGGGGGGACTCGGTCTGTATAATATTTTAATGGTAATTATGACGTCACAGGTCACGTGGTTCGGTCGCCATATTGTTTTTCGTGAAAACACGAAAACCCCTTTTTCTCTACAACCGCTGAACAGATCAAGGCCAAACTTTGCAGGCAGAATCGCATACCCATGACGAGCAAAGAAAGTCAGCGAGAATGACGTCATGCATCACATGGTTTCAGAGTTATGACGTTTTTAAGCATGAACCTTTAAAACCGAGCTCCTCCCTAATTTTTGATCCAATCGAGGGGAAACTTCAAAGATCTGTTCAGCATGTCAGTCTACTAAAATGTCCTTTTGGAATTTGCGATAGGTCACGTGGTTTGGCAGATATCGTTAATTAAACGAAAATATTTTAAAAATGGATATCTCTTGAATCGCTAGTACCTCAGACCGTGAGTTGGTAATTATATAATTCACACAGTGCAATACGTGCAGGCTGCTCCACGGAGCGACCTTGTGGGCTTATCAACGAGGCAAGGCATGACACACATGTGTCTCAGCATAACTCAGATCAAGTTTGAAAACCAGCATCAACCGTGCATAAATTTGCATATTCGATCATTTTTGACAAAGTTATGGCACTTTGAACTTTGGTAGGGGACATGTATTGCAGCGCAATACTCAGAATGCTTGTTATCCCCGCAGCGGAGTTGCACTTTACATGAAGAACTCCATTTCTCACCGTCTGTGTTCTGCTCTTTCACCTCAAAACACCAGGGCGCAGCTTTGGCTGTGACTTCCCCTCTGCTCACACCTCTTGTGTACCATACTTCAAACATTGGTGACTCCATCGACATCGCTCTCAGCCAACGTGGACCAACTTTTAACCACTCATCCAAACTGTCTATTCCTCATATGTGGTGATTTCAATTGTCACCATGCATACTTCGCCATGTGTTGGTACCTCCATCACCAGCCATGGCACTTCAGCAAAGGACTTCTGTGACTGCTTAGGCCTGAATCGATATGTGAACTTTCCGACCTGGATTTCTGCCAAAAAGGCAAATCCTCCCTGCTGGACTTGGGAATGACCAATAATACTTGGAATATCTCCTGGTCTTCCTCTGTTCTAATTGGCTCATCTGATCATATGCTTTTAAGAGTTAACATCTCTGGATATTCTCAAAGATCTGCCTCAGCGTCATCTTGCTCTCCAAACTCTCTGCCTACGGCATCCAATTCCACCACCACACGTGGCTTACTGACCTCCTCTGCTCTCGTAGGCAATGCATGTCTCTCAATAGGATACTCTTATCTCCCTGTCATGGCTGGAGACAATGTTCTGGGCCCAGTCTTTTTCATAATTTTCTCCAACGATCTTTCTGACTCTCTGGAAAATGTCATTTTCATATTTCGTGATGACTCCACCCTATGCCACGACACCCCTAATCCTTCAGTCATGTATACTGCAGCCTCTTCCCTCTATACAGACTTTGATTGAATCATAATCCTGTCAAACACTTGGAATATGTCTTTCAATCCTGACAAATCTCACACTCTCATACTGTCACTCAGAAAAAGGAAAATAAAATTTGGTCCAATTCAAACTTAACCCATCTTACTATAATTCACCAAATGTCCGTCCGTCTGTCTGTCCGTTCAAAGGTACCGCAAAAACGGCTGAACCGATCGCAACGATATTTTGGGTGGGTAATCCTAGTAAATCCCTGGAGTAAAATAGGCTATATATAGTTTTTCCAAGTTTTCCAATTTTTCCTAGTTTTCCAATTTTCCAGTTTTTCTAAACATGATGGAATAATATTTACCGATATGAACAGTGATGTGGCCTTTGTTGAAATTCTATGTACCAGGAGAGAGTAGATCGACTCTTGACAAACTCTTCCTATATAAACGTGTGGTTCCGAAGTAACACGGCAGCGTGTGCAAAGCGACTGAGAAACAGGTGTAGCGGCCGCTTTCGTGTTACAGATTCGGCGCGCACTCTTCACACATAAACGTGCGACTGAGAAAGACGTGTAGCGGCCGCTTCCGTTTTGCAGAATTCAATCTTTTTTTCAAAATGGGCGCCATGTACTGTTTAGATTTTGATGATTTGCGTGTGATATGATTCAACGGATATTTGTATAAATCGTTTAAAATAGAAAAAAGCCTTCAATTTATGATATTTTGCCTTTTCATTTGGGCTTCCCAATTGAAGTCCCACCCATAGGGCGGGTACCGTTGCTAGTTGCTAAATTTCTGATTAGCTAAGGTTCTCATCCAAAGGCCTCATGCTATGAAATATATCATAGGATCTCTAACATTTACATTGCAGACAGGAAGGTCGGATAAATATCATTGAAGAAAGACGTGCTCCCTGATAGCCTTCGCCATTACTTGTGCTGCACGCAATGCGAGTTTTAGTTTCACTAGGTTCTTGCATCGCTTCTCAGTTTTTCACCAATCAGGTGACCTCCCAAAAGTGAGAACAGTTTTTGAACACAAAGCTCCGAAACTTCAACCTTCACGAGGTCACCCGGCATAACAATCAGAAACACAAGCGCAATGACAATCGGCACGGATCAAAAAGAGACCCCTGAAGTCCAAGTGACAATAAGCAGAGCACAAGGCCAATCACAAGGCTCAAGGCCAAGGCCTGTGTCGGGAGCATACCAGTACAGCTGTGTCCGTCTGGAGTGAGGTCAAAGCCGGCGTTGCAGATGCACTGGAAGCTTCCTTCAGTATTAATGCAGCGGCCATTCTTACAAAGCTGCTGGCTCTGGGCGCACTCGTTTAGGTCTCAAGAGGGAATGGGAAGAAGGGAAGGGAGGGAAAGCCGAGGTAGCATAAAGAAAAGGACGATGATTTTACGATCCGACATTTGTCAATAGCAAGGAAGGATCAGAACACACATGATTTGTTGAATTAATGTAGAATAATGAAACAAGAAAGTATTGATTGAAATTTTCAAAGAAAGAAGGAAATATAAAGATATAGTGTCGTAAAAGTTTAACATCCAAGGCACCAGAAATCAATTTCTGCTTATTTCCAACCAGGTCAGAGGCCTTTGGCTTTTCCTCTTAGAATATCCAACTCTAGTGCCTCCCAACATGTCAGGAGTATTGGGGGAGAGGGGACTTTTCTTAAGAAGAAGAACCACCTTTAGAGGCCATTTTTCCCTGCAGAGCAGGGGTTGTGCCTTTTTCGGGCACCGTGGTCCCCTTTTTGAAGCAATGTTTTATGGCCGGATGCCCTTCCTGCTGGCAACACTGTTAGTCGCCTCTTGTGACACACAGGGAATTACAAGTGAAGTGGTACTCAATTTGCGGACTTCGGAAGGACGACAGGCTGAGTCATCCCCTGGCGTTATTTCAGCGATCGACCGGGATTCGAACCCAGGATCCTAGGATCCCAAGCCGGCACCCTAACCGCTAAGCCAACACCAGGCTCTGTGTGTTGCAGTTAATTGCAATTAAACGTTCCTTAGTTGCCGGAATATTCAATTGGAGTGTTCCCTTTCATTTTGCTGCTAGAATGACATCTTTTTTATAGGGAGAGGAAAAGACATTCATGTTTCCAATCCCATTAAAGATGGTTGATGGGGCAGGCGCGTTAAATAAAAGATGGGAATTAATCGGTTTACAAAAGTGTTTTGAACAGAACTAATTTGAATGACTCGAGTGCACAAGGTTATCACAATTTTGGTGCCTGCGGAAAAAAAGAAGACCACGTTCCTGGCAAGCCTGCGATGCTGCGCGGTGCAGGCCTACGCAGCTGCAAGCCCAGACCGGAGAGTTGAAATGGCTTCTCCAAGGTCTTGCCCAAAGCAAAGCCAGGAAATGGGGCGTTTTTACTCATTTCTCTCATCGCTGGTCGACCCCCGGGGTGAAGAAAAAAAAAACGTGGTGTGCACCATGTGGTGATTTTCAAACACCCAGCCTACACCCATTCCCCGAAGATGCTCCAAACAAGTCACAGCGTGCCACTAGCACGTTGTCTGCTCAGTTGCGTGTGAGCAAGTACAGCTGTGGGGTCAGGCCACTTCGATTTGAGAAACAAACAAGGAATAAGGCAGCTGTGAAATTGACTCAGCTCTGTCCTACATCACAGGAAACACATTCCACATGTTTTTTTCCTGACCTTTGAAAAAGGGATGCAAAAAAAATGCGGAATAAATATTAGTGTCACAGGAAACACATTCCACATGTTTTTTTCCTGACCTTTGAAAAAGGGATGCAAAAAAAATGCGGATTAAATATTAGTGATACCAGGAAGACGTTGGTCTTGCTACAACATTTGTCAAGTGCAATAATGATTTCAATTATGTCGTAAAAATGGGAGAAATAAATCGTGGGGATGTTTTGAACGCAACCCCCCTGACCCCCCCAAAAAGGTCACGACCCAATATTGAGACCGAGATCACTTGCACAATAGGTGGCCGTGCCAACCAAGAATAGGGGGAAGCACAGCATATCGCTAATTTGTAAACCATCTCTGGTCAGGTATTTGTATGGTTACAGATTGTAATTTACCCAAACACTTGGTGCGTGTCGGAGATGCTTGGAAGCCAGCGTGACAGCGGCAGTAGTACGAGCCAGCTGTGTTTATGCAGTCCCCATGGGTGCAAGGAAGACTCAGGCATTCGTCCACATCTACAAGGGGGAAAACATTCACACTGATGCACAAGAGCCATCAAATGGCTTTAGCTGATCTGCTCCAACATTATTTCCCGAAATTAATCTCTCCGTATGTATACATCTCCCAAGTAGGTCTCCCATATATGCCCACATCCCCCCCCCCCCCCACACCTTCCCGTAAAAATGTTCCGATTGACAAAAGCAGACAGCGAGGATGCCTACCAGCACACAAACCCATGGCATCTACCCGATAGCCAGGGTTGCAATCGCATCGAAAACTCCTTTGGATGGGCACGCAGCGCCCATTCAGGCAGGCGTTGGGGTAAAGGTGGCAGAGATTCGTTTCATTTCCAGGCAGCACTTCTGTGGTGCAGACAACCGAAGTAAGAAACCAAAACATGATCAACTTTGTGGATTACGACGCCATCTTGGATAAATTATGAAGGACGCTGTATGAATACCGTACTGAAATATATATTATTATTTTATTATCATTGTTATTGTTACCAGTGCTACTACAATGTGTTTCCAGTTGTAGTTGATTTGAAAAATAAAAATCAAGTTGAGAAAAGCACAGGATGCTGTGCCTTGGATACACAGCAATTGGAAGGCGTTAGAACCACATTTAGAGGCCATGTTTCCCCGCAGAGCAGGGGTTGGCCTTTTTTGGGCACCTTGGTCCCCTTTTTGAAGCAATGTGCCGGATGCCCTTCCTGCCGCCAACCCTGTTAGTCGCCTCTTGCAACACACGGGGAATTACCAGTGAACTGGTACTCAATTTGCCGACCTCGGAAGGATAACAGGTTGAGTCAACCCCCCTGATGTTCATTCAGCAATCGACCGGGATTCAAACCCAGGATCCTAGGATCCCAAGCCGGCACCCCAACCGCTAAGCTAACACCAGGCTCAATTGGAAGGCGTTAGCCCAGTTGCAATTCTCAAAAGAATATCAGCTGATTCAATGGATTAAGCAACTAAAAATTATAAAAAGTGAAAAGGTAAAAAAGCCAACTTTTATTTACGACAGTAATCAAATTCTGCAATGAAAGTCAAGAGCACCAACAAAAAGGCACTATTTGAAATGTCCTCACAGCTCACCTGGAGGCCTGGGACCTCGAGGACCAACAGGAATTCCTGGGCCAAAAGGGTAGCCAGGCCTATCTGGGTAGTGAGGGTGAATAGGACCACCAGGGGTTACAGGTATGCCAGGAAGACTTCCAGGAATGATGGGTTTTCTAGGTCCAGTGGGGTAACCTGGACCCAGAGGATAACCTGGACCCACAGGAAAACCTGGACCCACAGGAAAACCTGGACCCACCGGGCGACGTTCACACATGTGCTCATATTCCTCTGCAGGATATAACCAATGAGAGGGAGAAAAGAGAGAAAACCCATGAGATGCTATTTTTATTTAATATCAAACTCAAGACACTAACATCTTACAAAAAAGCCTTACAAAAAGCCTTACAAAAAAGCCTTACAAAAACGACTTACAAAAAAGCCTTACAAAAAGCCTTACAAAAATCCTTACAAAAAGCCTTACAAAAAAGCTTTGCAAAAAAGCTTTACAAAAAAGCCTTACAAAAAAGCCTTTCAAAAAGCCTTACAAAAAAGCCTTACAAAAAAGCCTTACAAAAAAGCTTTACAAAAAGCCTTACAAAAGCCTTACAAAAAGCCTTACAAAAGCCTTACAAAAAAGCCTTACAAAAGGCCGTACAAAAAGCCTTACAAAAAGCCTTACAAAAAAGCCTTACAAAAAGCTTTACAAAAAGCCTTGCAAAAAGCCTTACAAAAAAGCTTTACAAAAAAGCCTTACAAAAAAAGCCTTTCAAAAAGCCTTACAAAAAAGCCTTACAAAAACGCTTTGCGAAAAGCCTTACAACAAAGCCTTTCAAAAAGCCTTACAAGAAGCCTTACAAAAAAGCCTTACAAAAAAGCTTTACAAAAAGCCTTACAAAAAAGCTTTACAAAAAGCCTTACAAAAAAGCCTTACAAAAAGCCTTACTAAAAAGCCTTACAAAAAGCCTTACTAAAAAGCCTTACAAAAAACCCTTACAAAAAGCCTTACAAAAAAGCTTTATAAAAAGCCTTACAAAAAAGCTTTATAAAAAGCCTTACAAAAAAGCTTTACAAAAACCCTTACAAAAAAGCTTTACAAAAAGCCTTACAAAAAGCTTACAAAAATCCAGTTTGGTTGAAACATGACTGATAGTGCAACGGCGTATCCGGCTTGGATCTGCTGAGTGGAGGATCTGCTAGCCCTCTGTCATGTGACCAGATCCTCAGCTCTGATTGGTGGACATTTGTGAGGGACATACCTACATACACCGGACGGACAGACAAACGCTGTACCAGACAGCACTTCCCTCCGGGCTACGTCGTAAAAACAACGAAACAAAGCAAATTTAGACAAACGGCTCTGTAAGCAAAATATAAAACAAATTCGAGAATAAAATTGCATCGGTAACAGAAGACGAACAAAATAAATGGGGGAAAGGAATGAGTGAGAGTGTTTAACGGAATAATCACAGTGTGAAGCGAATATTTAAAATACTAGACAACTTTCCTGTAGGGTAAAGTTAAACTATTATATAGTATTGTGTTGTGGAGGAATGGGATGTGACCTAAAGCAATTCAGGAAGTCAGTGCCACCAGAATTCTGGGATCACACCCAACCTGGAGGTCAATGCGGCGGATCCCTGTGGTTTACCTGGCCTCACTAAATTTCATTTATTGTTCCTCCACAGGTAAATACACTATTTACTACCTCACGACATCTGCAAGAATGCTACCATTGTACGAGCTTGATGAGTGTGAGCTACATCAGTGTATTTGGCGATTTAAAGCCCCATTACCTGCAACTGCTAATATTACCTTCACCACGAAAGGTGGGTGTAGGTTGTATGTTTTCACCGCTGTCTGTCTGTTTGTCTGTGAACAGGATATCTCAAAACGTTGTGGACGGATTCGGATGAAACTTGGTGGACAGGTTGGGTGTGTGACAACAACAAAATGAGTAGATTTTGGTTAAGATCTGAATCCGGATCCGGATACGAGGATTTTTTTTTTTTTAATTTTCAAGTCATTTTGCATCTTTTAATTTTGCATCGATAGGGAAAGCGGTTTCAGAGAAATAATTATTTAATATTTTCCTTCAATCCAATATGGCTGCCACACCATTTGACCGATGACGGTTTTGTGATCAGGTTTTAATCACCCTAACCAGTTGACACCGGTAACATTTCGACTACATCAGTTTGGCGGTTTGGGAGAAGATGTTTTTTTAAGGTTTCAGGTTAAATCCAATATGGCTGCCAGAGCATGTGACCTATGACATCATAGCTATCAAACTGTATGCTGCATGCCTCGGTGATCATTTTGTTGAGTTTCACATTGATCTCTAGAGTAGTTCAGGAGAAGAAAGAATATGAAGGGTTTATTCTTCAAAAAATATGGCTGCCAAACCATGTGACATATGATGTCATAATTTTAATATATCAATACAAATGGGTCATAGATTATGCGTATGTAGTTCCAGATTTTTAGGATCAGGCATTCAATTAAAACAGCATGTTAAAGTTAAAGCACTTCACAAGTTTCAAATTTTTCTGTTGCATGGTTTCCGAGAAATAATGTTTTAATTATTTGTGTTTAATCCAAGATGGCTGCCATACCACATGACCTATTACATCACAATTACCATACAAACATTGTACATGGGGGGGGGGGGGGGTCGCTCCCACCTGGAAAGTTTTGTTCAATCAGACATGTGGTTGCTGAGATTTAAAAAAGAGTTTAAGAAAATAATAGAGCAAAGGGATGAAACATAAGAAAAAGAATCTGGACAAAAACAATAAGGTACCACAGTCTGCAAGGCTACTGGTATCATAATAATAATAATAATAATAATAATAATAATAATAATAATAATAATAATAACAATATACCTCCAACCCCATTTATATTTGCCAGTTCTTTTCATAGTCTGCTATTCCATTAACCCGTTGGATTTATGGATTTAAAAAGTCATCAAAGACTGCCCTCTCCGATGCTCCTGCAGTCCGTAAATGTTTTTGTTTACATGTAACATGGCTCGTGGAACAGTTAAAATATTTAACATTCACTCAGACTTGAAAAAGTGCACAAACAGTAATTGCTGGGGAAAAAAGTAATGTGAACATCACTTTTACAAACATCACACCATCCCACACCATCAGCACGGATGATGCAAATGATATACACACTACAATGAAAAACAATCCAGCAGAAAACAATATCAATGACCACAAAAATCATTCAAGATATGTTATGATTGCACCTCGTGTATTGCATGGATGAAGAAAATATATCAAAATTAAATAGAAAGAAAATCACAGAATCGCTGTGCATGCACACATGTGTACATGCACACACACAAACACATACACATGTGCGCATAAACACACACGAACACACCAGTTCCATGAATCGGACACATCTCGGGTGCACCACTGTAAGCCCAGCAGTGGCCTGTGGTGCAGCAGCACTGGTACCACGTCATCTGTCCACGGAATTCTGAGTCACATGAGCGCCCATCAACAGATGTACCATAACAGGTACCCAGTCGAGGATCTGCAAAACAAGTACACATACAAACACAACAAGTCACTACGAAGGCATGATTATTGTGATGAACCCTTTTTTCCTTAATTATTTTTTTTGTATGATTCAGGATTCGAGGCGTATGGAATGGGCAGAGTTACAAACAAACTGAGTTACAAAGGATTAGAAACATACAGCAATGAATTTACAATAGATATGGTTGACATATATGCACCAAGGCATGAAAACCTTGAACTACAACCTTGAACCACTGGAGGGAAGGACATGATTGGACATACATACACAGGGATCATTTTCATCAAGTTGGTTTCTTGTCAAATCAGAATTAATTGGATGAGGTGCAGGTGCGCCAGCCCAATAGGGAGCGCAATACTCCATTGTGTTTACGAAAGTGTGCTTCATAGGCTGGAAGGAGTTGCTGAGGAATTGACTTGGCCGGCAGAGAATACCCAGTCCATGGCTGGTTTTGGAGGCCAGTTTGGAAATGCGGTCTGCCCAAGGGAGTTTCTGGCTGATGATGAAGGAAAGAAGTTTGAGCGACAGAGATTCCTCAAAGGCCTGATGGAAAAAGTCGATTGGAGGATTGGTGATATAGTCCATACTGAGGCACAACTTGAGGATGTGCAACTCGGCGAGATATAATTTTTTTAAAACGCCATGTTTTGCAGATGTTTGCCTATTTTCTGAGGTTTTCACGGTCGGTTTTGATGGAAACAAGTTGGTGCTATTCTAGCATCACAATGAGGGAGCAATTTCTGGGACAAGGTGGAATTGTAAGCAAAATAAAAATAAGAGATTTACTGGAGATTCAGAGAGGTCATTGATGTCGACCAAATAATGCTGGAATGAGCATGCTGGAATGTGGTGCACCAGACAATTCTGGAATGAATTACATTGGATAAATAAAGTGGTTGTTGAATAGCCCCGGACAGTTCTCTCGAACAAGCCGGCGGCACGGAGACACCGATCGATCTCGCAGGAGCGACCCAGGGATCCCCCAC
Source organism: Myxine glutinosa (assembly GCF_964187855.1). Lineage (NCBI taxonomy): Eukaryota > Metazoa > Chordata > Myxini > Myxiniformes > Myxinidae > Myxine > Myxine glutinosa. Next base: position 46,372,680 of record NC_136270.1, read on the forward strand.
ATCCAAGATGGTGTACGCCCACCTTCACGAAGTCAGGGCCACGACAGAATTAGCGAGAGAGAGAGAGAGGGAGATAGAGAGATAGAGAGATAGAGAGAGAGATAGAGAGAGATAGAGAGAGATAGAGAGAGATAGAGATAGAGATAGAGATAGAGATAGAGATAGAGATAGAGATAGAGATAGAGAGAGAGAGAGAGAGAGAGAAGGGGGAAAGGGCCGATCCACGGGGACCGATAAACACTGACCGTGACCACGCTGCCCTGACAAATCCGGGCAGCAGGGAAAATGGGGAAGATTTGGCCCCGATTTGCATTAGGGGGCACAACCACCACGAAGAGGCGTCCCAGATCGTCGCGGACAAATAAAGTATTTATCATTGCTGAATGCAGAGAAAGTCTACAAACTAGGCATGGAGAAAGCTTTGAATGGCGGTCAGGAATAGACCTTAGTAGATGGGGCGTAGGATTTTTTTATTTTTTTTGTATACAAGATCGCGGCTCGTGTAAGAGCTAACATTAATCACAAAAAAAATGACACATAAAACATAAAACATAAAATAAAGGGAGCGGGAGACAAGATGGGGAGAGAGAGGGAAGCACACAAGTACAACAGCAGAGAACAGGGACATCGGGAGATCTGTGGGAGGGAGAGGGCTTAAAATCCACATCCCAAATAATATTGCCAAACAGTGCTGGATATTCCCAGAGCTAATAACCATGACCTCTGTGTTTGATTCAAGACCTCATTTTTCAACAGTTGCCTCGATTGAATCAACATGGCGTTGATGAATTGACAACGTGTCCACAATTCTAACACCGAGATCCAATTCCTCTTCATTCACAAATCTGGTGATCGTTCTCTCAAAAATGATATGTTCAACATGTTGAATGTTCGCATGAGTGACAGCAGTTGGATGCATGTGAGAACACTCAAGATGGTCAAACAATTCACCACTGCACACGCCAATTCACGACACCGTTTAAACGCACAGCTTCACGAAACACGTGCATCAAACGGTGCAGTCTGCTGCGAAATTTTCTGCTGCACATTTCTGTTTCGAATTTCTGCTGCACATTTCTGCTGCACTTTTCAGCTGCGATTTTCTGCTGCGATTTTCTGCTGCACTTTTCTGCTGCGATTTTCTTCACAAGGAACTTTGATGATACACCGCTGTTCCAAAAGCGCAAGCGCCATGTTGGCCGCACTCTCGGTTTTACTAGGAACTAGGGCATGCCCGTACTATATATATATCTAAAATTATATCCCCCCCCCCCCTCTATTTACATGAAATGGTTTGGTCCATTCGCAAAGCCAAAGCGAACGGCTTGCGAGTACGGTGACAATCCCCCCCCTCTATTTACATGAAATGGTTTGGTCCAAAGCGAACGGCTTGCGGAGTTTGGTAAATAAATCGCCATAGCTCGGTAACTACTTGTCCGATTAATATGAAACCTTGAAAAGGCACATCCTCGGGTCCCCAGCAATATACCTGGCAAGTTTCAAGTATATCGGACCCGTGGTTGAGAAACAGCGGTCACAGACAAACGACACACACACATACACACACACATACACACACACATACACACACACACACACACAGAGATTACTGGAATTATAGATAGATGCTTCAGCACGATGTTCGGAACCACACTAAAGAGGGTTGGCCTGTATAGCATTCCCATCTGAACCAATGGCTCCCATTTATACTGGATGCATTTGTCCATTGTCCGGCAACGTCCTTGTAATTCATGCAAAAGTACAATGACGTTTACTAATGTCTTTGCCCTGCAAGTGATTTATGTCCAAGCTCCACTACAAGCTTCAGATAAAACGGAAAAATAAAGAAATAAATGCTTTCATCAGCACTTCTTGGATAATTTGTCTGGGATGGAAAATAAATAATTGCACAACATTCTAGCAATGAACTAGAACGGTACTCGGGAAAGTGCGTACATCCGCCAGGTTGAACAGTTTATGTTTTGAATCCACTGATTGGTCAAATCTGGATCTGACATCAATCAAAATCGAATCAGCTTCTTATTGTCACCTGACCAACTCATTCACCAAGTTTTGTCACAACTCGTCCACAGTTTTTGAGATATCGTGTTGTATATGGTTTTGGCCCCATCTCTCAGTGGTAAAGAATCACTTCAGAAATTCGTGTATCCAGATCTGGATATTCACCAAAATCTAATAAATTAGTCCTCGTCACAATCCCAACCTGTCCAGCAAATTCCGTTCAAATATGTCCATAACTTTTGGAGATATCCTGCTCGCAGACAAACAGATTATGAACATAATGTAACTTAAAATCCACATCCCATTTAACATTATTTATACATGGAAGCTTCATTAAACTGTGCCACGAGTTTCCCACAGAAGCAGGATGCAGGAGAGAAGAAGAAGCAGGATGAAAGAGAGAAGAAGAAGCAGGATGAAGGAGAGAAGAAGAAGAAGCGGAGAAGAGGAGAACAAGAAGAGAAAAGAAAGAACCACCTTTGGAGGCCATTTTTCCCACAGAGCAGGGGTTGGATTTTTCTGGCACCCTGGTCCCCTTTTTGAAGCAATGTTTTATGGCCGGATGTCCTTCCTGCCAGCAACCCTGTTGGTCGCCTCTTGCAACACACCGGGAATTACCAGTGAACTGGTACTCAATTTGCCGACCTCGGAAGGATGACAGGCTGAGTCAACCCCCCTGGCGTTAATTCAGCGATCGACCCGGATTCAAACCCATGAACCTAGGAATCCCAAGCCGGCACCCCAACCGCTAAGCCAACACCAGGCTCAAGGAGAACAAGAAGAGGAGAAGCAGAAAACATTCCCACCTGAATGGCGGCACTCTCCGAGATGCATCACACCTGCTAACACTAAATGAGAACGGCTTCGATTACAGGGCTGAAGGAATCCACAACCAGGCAGCCCAGAAGCGAGCGCACTACCAGCTGAGCTAGCCTGCCATCGCTCCGCTACCGTGGAGGCCCCCCATCAAAGTAATAACCGGGCTCAACTCGAAGTTGCTCACAGTTTGCTCCCAGGATCAGTTACGATCAGGCGCATCCAATGGACATTGACATGTGCAAGCTCTGGACTTTAAACCAGAATCCCAACCAGTAACCTCCCAATGAAGAAAGATATCTCAAAGGACTACCTGTAAGCAGCCACACCTATAGAAATGTGCCACGAGTTTATACGACTCATGTAATGAAGACACAAGTAAGAAGATTCTGTGCTCTTCTTTCCCCTTAACGTCAAAGGCACAAGGGCCGTTGGAGTTTTGGAGAAGAACTCGCAAACTCGCACTTTTACCAGGCGGAAAGCAAATTTCCAAACTGGAGGCCGACAATACAAAAAGCATCAGCTTCATTAAGGATCTTGGAAAGTTCTGATCGGTCTTGTCCGTTCGTTCCATTTTTAAGCACCAGATGCAGACATACACGTGACTTTTTCTGTCACGATTACAGTTCTCTCTTTCACAAGAGGGCCGTCTGTGCGCCAGTGGAATTACGTGACTTTGATTTCATGCCAGAGAGCCCGTTCTTATGCATTACAAAGCCAACTTACAGGCAGGAGGGTGGGTGACCCTGACTGTGAACATCACTTACATCTGAAACTCTTTAAACGACCCTCTACCGATGCGGGGACTTTGAAAAACAGCAAGGCACATGATGCTGAAAGCCGAACGTGACCCGTCTTGACCTGGAACGACCCAACCAGAAGCTGTGTATCTTAATGTAACATGGGCTCACATGATATAACAACTAATGTTAACACCAAAACTTATATTATACAAATGGGAGAATTCAAATCTGCACTGTTACAGCTGAAACATGTGGAGGGAGCCTGGACCGTTTCACGTTGTAAAGCGTGTTTTGGTGACCTTCGGACTGAGACTGTTGAATAAAAATTGCTTCTGAACTCCCTGTGCAGATTTCAAAAACTGCATCACAGCTCGTCTGATGGATCGTTTGAAATAACAAACTCAAAATAAATGAGATCGCAATCTCCTGAGAGCTTTCCTCAAAGTACTATCAGAGATCTTTCTCGTCCAACTGAGCGGTTCCTCGTGGGAACGTTTGGTTGAGTGATTGAATGTAAACCCAAACACAGTCATGGCCAAAACTATTGGCACCCTTGCACTTTTTTCAAATAACTCACAATTTTCTCTAAAAATAAGTTGAAATTGACAAAAGTATTTGGTCTCCACAATTCTTTATTTCACTGTTAATATTACAGAACCATTGTTTTTGATTCAGAACTTAATTTATCCTTTTAAATCAGAAAAGAAAAACAAATGGAAATGACAAAATTATTGACACCCTCGACTTAATATTTGGTAGCACAGAATTTGGACAAAATAACTGCAGTCAAGCGCTTCCTATAGCCATGAATGAGCTTCCGACACCTCTCTACTGGCAGTTTGACCCACTCTTCTTGTGCAAACTGTTCCAGTTCTCCCAGATTTGAAGGGTGCCTTCCCCCAACTGCTGTTTTCAGATCTCCCCACAGGTGTTCAATAGGATTTAGATCCAGACTCATTGCTGGCCACTTCAGAACATTCCAACATTTTGTCTTGAACCATTCCTGGATGCTTTTTGGAGTATGTTTGGGGTCATTGTCCTGCTGCAAGACCCATGAGCTTTGACGGAGACCCCGCTTTCTGACACTGGGTTCAACATTGTGCTCCAAAATACCTTGGTAATCTCCGGATTTTATGATGCCATGCACACATTCAACGCACCCAGTACCAGAGGCAGCACAGCAACCCCAAAACATCACTGAACCTCCTCCATGTTTGACTGTAGGGAAGGTGTTCTTTTCTTTGAAGGCTTCATTTTGTTTTCTGTAAACATAGAGATGATGTGCTTTACCGATAAGCTCTAACTTGGTCTCATCTGTCCACAGGACATTCTCCCAGAAGACTTTGGCTTGTTCAGGTGTGTTTTGGAAAACTCCAGTTCGGCTTTCTCAGCAGTGGGGTCCTCCTCGGTCTCCTACCATAGAACCCCCTTTCATTGAGTTGGCGACGGATGTTGCGAGTTGAAACTGTCGTACCTTCTGTTTGAAGATCAGGTTGAATCTGTTTGGCAGTTGATCGATGTGCTTTCTCCACCATTCGAACAATCCTTCGCTGCAATCTTCGATCAAGTTTTCTCGAGCGGCCACGTCCAGGGAGGTTGGATATAGTGTCATGGGCCTTACACTTCCTGATAACATTGTGTATGGTAGGCACAGGAACATCAAGGTCTCTGGAGCTGAACTTGTAGCCTTGAGATTGTCCATGCTTGGCTACAATCTTGTGTCTGACCTCATCAGACAATTCTCTGTTTTTTTCTTTTCTCCATGCTCGTTGCGGTACAAACAGTGACACAAAACAGCAGAATGACTCCTTTTCTCCATTCAAACTGGTTGAATGAATGATTTTTATATTGCAGGCACTTGCAACTCACCATAGGTGAGTTAAATTCCAAAGTAAAGTAGAATCACCTGCTTGAAATCTAATTATTTCTAACAACTTCTAAAAGGTGCCAATAATATTGTCCGGGCCATTTTAGGATTCCTGTGTGGAATAAGCTAAGATTTAGTAATTTTTTCAGCTTTTTCTGTTTTGTTCCACTGCAAACCAAAGCAATACATATGTGGATACCAAAATATATTTTAATTTCAACAATTTTCTGGAAGAAATGGTGCATTAGTTGAAAAACGTGCAAGGGTGCCAATATCTTTGGCCATGGCTGTATGTTTAGTTAGTTGTGCTTTTATATATACTCTCTTGGTGAAATCTGACTACCATAACAAGGTGAATACGAGTGAGCACCAGACGAGAAACACAAGGAACTTCAATGCAGGAAGAGGACATGAGGACCAGTTAGCCTGTGCAACCAGGCCAACATCTTAGTACCCCTCTATCCCGACTACTTCCAGATATTTAAACAACTCAATGTTAAACTAGAACGGCACTCAGTAGAGCGCGTACCTCCAGGCTGAACAGTTTGGGTTTTGTATTCCACTGATAAGCCGGATCCCAATCCGGATCTTCACCAAAATTGGATTGATTCGTCCTTGTCACCCTGTCCACAATGTTTTGTTCGAATCCGTCCGTAACTTTTTGAGATATCCTGCTATATATCGTTTTTAGTCCCATCACCCAATGGTGAAGAATCACTTTAAAACTCCAGCATCCGGACCCAGATCTTCACCAAAATCGAATCAAATCGTCCTTGTCAAAGACCCAACCTATACACCAAGACGGCCCCTTGCATTATTCTTACCAAACCTTAGCACCTTACCCGTCCTTGTGTTGAACTGTATCTGATAATCTTTTGCCCAGCCCATTAAAGGATCTCAACTTTCTTGAAACCAATCAGCCCCCCTCAACCCCCCACCCCCCACCCCCTTCCCCTCTCTGATATCTACCTTACCTCCAAGCTCAGTGTCATCTGCAAATATAGAAAGCCGTCTCTTAAACCCACTTCAAATCATTCATGTAAATTAGGAATAATAATGTCCGGATATACTACATCGACTGTACTACCCTCATCCACTCAGTCAGAAACGGTCTCATGGAATTCCAGTTAGTTTGTTAAACATGACCTCCCAACACCTTCCCAAAAAGCCAAACACTGATGTTAAGGTCTAAAGTTCTCGTATCCTTCTCTGGATCCTTTCTTAAATAACAGTAAATTTATTACATTTTCTTCTCCAATCCTCCGCCACCTCTCCTGGCTCCAATGAGCTGTTAAATATATCCGTTAACACAACACTTATTTGCTCTGCTACCTCCCTCAATACTCCAGGATGCATGGTATCTGGCCCCGGAGCTTTATGATTCCCTTCATTTTTCAAGTTGTTTCTTTACCTCCTCCATCTCTTCAAGAATCTCTTGCTCACCTCTGAGATAGTTACCCTCCGCTATTGGAAGTTCCCCTGACCGTTCTTGTGTAAATTTAGAAGCAAACAAGTTTCAGTGAGCTTGCCGTCTCGCCATCATCATCCACCGAGGCTCCTGTGCTATTCCTTAAAGGGCCCACACTTGTCTTAACCTTTTATTTACCCTTTATATACCTAAAGTATGTCTTCCTGTTATGTTGAATTTTTTGGCCATTTTATTTTCATATTATCCTTTGGCTTGCGGAATTATTAGTCCCTTACCCGTTTCACTGAAGGGTGCTATAGGTTTACTCTCCATCTGTCTGTCCGTTTGTTAATCCCACCTGTGGTTTTCCATACTTTTTCCCATACCCTTTATCATATTGAACTGAAACTTGGTACATGGCTTTATCTATCTATAATTCCAGTAATCTCTGTCTGTCTGTCTGTACGTCTGTACGTTTGTCTGTGACCGCTGTTTCTCGACAACCACGGGTCCGATATACTTTTAACTTGCCAGGTATATTGCTGGGGACCCGAGGATGTGCCTTTTCAAGGTTTCATATTAATCGGACAATTACTTACCGAGCTATGTCCAAAAAACGATTCAACCAATCAGAGAGCAGCGAACGATCGCGTGTGCCGAACGTGGCGGGCACACTCTGCCTCGGATGGCACATTTGAGAGCGTATTCATTTATTTCACGTTTGCAAACTATGTTGGCGTTAAACTATGTTTTACAACTAATAAAAACGAATTTGCGATTCATTCGCTTTCCTGCGCGTTTGTGCACGCGATGGCGATTTCTTTACCAAACTCCGGAAGCCGTTCGCTTTGGACCAAACCATTGCATGTAAATAGAGGGGGGGGATTGTCACCACTCGCAAGCCGTTCGCTTTGGACCAAACCATTTCATGTAAATAGAGGGGGGGGATATAATTTTAGATATAGATATAGTACGGGCATGCCCTAGTTATGACAATTTACAGAACAAGTTCGAGTTTCACAGCGTTTCGTCAATTTTTCACATTTTTTTTTTTATGGGACATATATTGCAAACCAATCCTCCCTCTGTTTTCTTAACTATCTGTTTATTCCTGTATAAATTTGAGACAGACTCCAGTCCTGTTATCTTGTACTTAATGAATGCCTTCTGCTTATCCTTACTGTTAGCCGATGCATCACCCATGTTGTAGTACGTCCAATTTTCTCCAATTTTCCCACAGGTGAATACTAAACAATGCTAACAACCCTCAGGAATATGGTTCTGCATCAATGAAGGTCACAATTGTCCCGTAAGGGTGTCGGTGGCAATATCGCACGTCACACTTGAAACCATGGCTGGGAGAAATCCCATATGAGACCCCAAGATACAAGTTATAAACAATCCATATAACCCTAACCCTAACCCTAACCTAATATAACCACCTGATGGCTGGAAAAATCGGACAGGCAATGGGATACGTCATTCATATGTAAAGACCCATTTAAGCACTTTTATTAGCTAATGATCATTAACGCTTACATAGAGGCCTAGCAAGTCGAGACATCTCCAGTCCGTTCGTCTGTGGGGGACGCGATAAGCATAGAATGCCTTAAGTATGTCAGCTTTCCTCCAACCTTCTTCCAGTTTAGTAGCGACTGTTTAAAAAGGTAATAATTGTAGGTTGGACAGAATTGCCTGAATCATTTGTGGTTTATAATAATATCTACTTCCTGTAGGTGTGCCCCACGAAACACCATGATAAGCTATTGATACACCTTAACAAGGAGTTTGTCCAAGGCAGAATACCCTTTTGGGAAGGGGGGCAAATTAAGTCGCCACAACCTCGTCCGTGTGACCTGTCGTCTCCCTGGAAAGTTTGATTGAGATTGAATAAGTAATGACGGAATATATCACGGTCAGACAGACAGACAGACACCAAAATGGCGTATTTTAGTATGATGTGACCATCTTTTATTTTCAGGTCAGCTTTTTATTTTCGAGTTTCAGGTCAGATAGACACGTCGACGTGTTGCAAAGAAGATTCCTTCCGGCACTGAGAAGAGAGCAAGATATGTCGAATGGTGATTTGGGGAATTTCAAATGACATTTCCCAGGTGATCGACTCATTTATCAATGGATGGACAACCTATGGCCTTCTCCCCAAATCTGTCTCCTCCCAAATACTTACCTATGGGGGTACCCCAAAGATGAAGTCTACTAAAACACCCCCCACACACCGCAAATATTGAAAAATAACATCAGCCGAGTCATCGACAACTTCAGTGTCCGTGCAGCAGCTGTCATGCCGAGGAGCCGTGCTCGGATTGAACATTTCATCAACTACGAATGATATCGCTCTGAGTCAATAAAAAGTTGCACATCATTTTGGACCAATCTTTATATGGAGGTTTTAATTTTAATTAACTGTTATTCACACAATGTACTATCATTTGTTAAATTCTCTATTTTTGTGGGGAGGGGATAATATTTTCAGTTTGATGGAAAAGAGGATACACATGTTTCTCTTCCTGGTTAAAGTTCCCAAAACCTAGGCTAACCACCATTACTTTGTTCCTCTTTCTCATGCTGCAGTGAAGAGTGGAGGCTCATGGAAGAGAGGTGAGAGAGGGTTAAAAGGTGATGTAATTACAGTCAGACAGTGGGACAACAGTTGGACACAATAAGCAAGGAAATTAGCAAACAGGAAGAGAGAGGATGTGAAGAAACAGTAATCTACAAATAAGATGGTTGGATTAGGTTAGGTGGGGGAGACAAAAGATTACAGGTATGGGGATGGGAGATGACATGAGATGGTAGAGCAGCCTCCGCTTGAAGCCCCTGTAGGAGGATTGCGATTCAACAGCCTCAGAAAACCCGCACCAAAAAGAGCAGGAACAAAAGAGTTGAGGTGGGCAGTAAGCCTGTATTTTGGGACTTTAAGCAGGAAGCTTCTTTTTTTCTTTTTTTGTATACTGAATCGAGGCTCGTGAAAGAGCTAACATTTATTTCACAAACAAATCAACCAGACAAACAAAATATATAAAAAGAGGGAGCGGAAGACAAGATGGGGAGAGAAGAGGAAGCACACAAACACAACATTTGAGAGCAGGGAGAAGTGTGGGAGGGAGAGGGCTTGGGGAGAGGAGGCGTGGGAAGGGGGGGGGGGGGGGAGGTATAAAATACAAGGGGACCAAGGACTTCCAGGGCAGAAGTTGGTATTTCAAAAAAAAAAAAAAAGTGTAGGATTTGGGGTGTTTTAGCGGGGGTAGAAAAGATCAAGGTTTTGGATGGGAGAAGATAAGAGATGGTGGTGAACAGCTGTTTTAAAGACCTGGAGGGTGGAGTGGGATTGAAGAGAGTGAGGGAGTTTGTTCCAGAGGCGGGAGAAAAGAGGAATGAAGGAGTGAAGGTGAGCAGAGAGTCTTGATTTTGGCAGTTTAACCATAAGAGGGTTGCAGGCAGATCTTGTGCGACCTGTAAGAATATTTGCGGGACAGAGCCCAGAGAGAGAGCTGGGGGGGGGGGGGCAAGGCCAGAGAGGAGTCGTGAGAAGATGGAAAGACAACCAACCTGCCTGCGGTGAGTGAGTGAAAGGCCCTTGGAGTTAGCTTCATCGCGGGAGATTCCAATGATTCTGAACGCTTTGGTTTCAACAGCGTGAGGACGAGCTAGGTGTGAGGCAGGAGCACCAGCCCAGAGGGGAGAGCAGTATTCCATAGAGCTGCGGATGAAAGCCTTGTAAGTGGTGAGGAGCTCAGGTGTGCCAAGGAAGGACTTCGCACGACGGAGGATGCCCAGTCGGTGACTGGCTTTGGAGGCCAGATTTGAAATGTGGTTTTTCCAGGAAAGAACATGGCAGACAGTGAGACCCAAAAGCTTGAGTGACAGAACTTCTTGGAGAGGATTATTCAGAAAGTGGATGGGAGGGTTGTCCAGTCAGTCTTTTCGGAGAGACATCGTAAGTGTGAGAGATTTGTCAGGATTGAAAGACATGTTCCATTTGTTTGCCCAGTCTGTGATTTTGTCCAGGTCTGCAGAAAGTGAGGAGGCTGCAGACTGCCGACCTGAGGGATGAGGAATGGAGCGACAGAGAGTAGAGTCGTCAGCAAATAGATAGAGAGGATTTTCAAGAGTTACTCAAAGACTCATGACATATGTTACTCAAAGAAAGCATTCATTCTGGAGTTTCTCAGAAGAGTCAGAGGGCTGAGAAAGCAGAGGGAGAATGGAGGCCATCAACATGTTTGCAATGTGAGAACAGGCCTTTTGCTTTGGCCTTTTCGTGGGAGATGCCAAAAATGTTGAGAGTTTTAGATGCTACAGAATCCGGGAGAAACGGATGTGATACTGGGGCATCAGTCCATAATAGAAAGCAGTTCTCCATCAAGTTAGTCACAAAGGCCTAATAAGCTGAGTAGTTCTTTAACTTTCAAGGAATTACTGGAATGACAAAGGATGTCTGGTTCAGGGCTGCCTTTGGAGGACAGCTGTGAGATTTGGTTGGCCCAGGAGAGGTAATGGCTGATGAAGAGGCCTATAGGTTCAAGACACTTACCATCCTCCAGTGGTGACCATGTAAATGTATATGTGGGTTTGTTTGACGATCCTACCAGAGTGAAAGGGTGAGGTTATGAGGTTTCCAGGATTAAATGACATGTTCCAGTTATCAAAACGAGCCTCTAATCGATTACAAAACACCAGAGAGTAACAGAGTTGCTGTCTGCTTGTCAGTGGGATGTGGCACCATTGAACATAATGTAGATCAATCTGCAAGGAGGAAGAGAGGGTTTCCAGAGTGTCAGAGAGATCATTTATGTTGATGAGGAACAAGAACCACCTTTAGAGACCATTTTCCCCGCAGAGCAGGGGTTGGCCTTTTTTGGGCACCATGGTCCCCTTTTTGAAGCAATGTTTTATGGCCGGATGCTCTTCCTGCCTCCAACGCTGTTAGTCGCCTCTTGTGACACAGGGAATTACCAGTGAACTGGTACTCAATTTGCCGACCTCGGAAGGATGACAGGCTGAGTCAACCCCCCTGGCGTTAATTCAGCGATCGACGGGGATTCGAACCCAGGATCCTGGGATCCCAAGCCGGCACCCCAACCGCTAAGCCAACACCAGGCTTCTGATGAGGAACAAGAGGAGCCCTAAAACACAGCCATGTGGCACTCGAGCCTCCATGGTAGAAGATGGAAGAGGATTCCATTGAAAGCAAAACATTGACTGCATGAGAGGGAGAACTCGGAAATCCAGGAATGAAGATGGCCTTGTATGCCACAGGCAGAGAGCTTCAAAAGAACAGCGGGATACCAGACTGTGTCAAATGCCTGAGACATATCCGGGGGTGGCCCTGACCTCTTGTTTGAGAATTAGGGCGGCTTCCATCTATTGCTGAAGGAGGAGCAGCAGCATATGCGGAGTTGAGTGACCAGGAAGGAATCCAAACTGATAGTCAGAGATCAGAGATCAGGTTGTTTGAAAACAGGTAAGACTTGACATCAGCAGCAATGATGGATTCCAACACTTTGCTAATGATCGGAAGTAAGCTAACTTGTCTGTAGTTGAGAGGATCGGTTTTTTGGACCGATATTGTACATGGGAGTGATGTCTGCTGACTTCCCAGCAGATACGACGTGGCAAAAGGAGAAGGACAAGCTGTACAGTGCAGACAGACGAGAGGCAAGAGCAGCAGAGCAGGTTTTTAGACTTTTTAGATTGCTTCACTGCAACCGGAGAGGATTAGATAGGATAGCTGTACGTAGGATGGGATTAACTTATGTAAGAACTAGAGCAATGCGACTGTGGCGCCAATATGTCTTTGTGTAGTCCATGCCAGTGACAATGGGTAGATTCCCTCTTTCACTGTCCTAAAAATAAACAATTTTGGTTTAAATCCCTTCAGCTGTTTTGAAGTATCACATTTTCACCAGACAGGACAGGTTTCACATTGATTGGTGAAGCGGTTTCGGAGAAGGGAATTTTTTAAAATATCGGCTTTCAAGCTGACACGGCTGCCACACCACGTGACATATGACATCAAAAATGTACATTCTGCATGCATATGGGTAGGGCATCACATTTGTGAAGTTTCGTGTTGATCGGATAAGGTTAGTCTTTCTATCCAAGATGGCTGCCAAACCATGTGATCTAAGTTGTCATAAATTTAATGTTTCAATAGAAATGGGTCAGAGATCATGTGCATGCAATTTCAGATTTGTAGGATAAGGAATTCAGTTAAAACATTTATGGCTGTTATACTACTTCACCGATGATGTCATCATTATCGTGCTTTGTTGCCCATTGGGCCAAGTTCAATGCAATGTGCCAAGTTTCAAATTTTTCCATTCAACAGTTTCCGATAAATAATTTTTTAATTATTTGCGTTTAATCCAAGATGGCTGCCATACCACGTGACCTATGAAATCATAATTATCGTAAAAACATTCTGCATGGGTGTCGCTCCTACGCTTAAAGTTTTGTCTCAATCGGGCATGTGGTTGCTGAGAAAATCGAGGTTTAGCCCGCACGGACGGATGGACGGACGGACAGCACGTAAACATAATGCCTCTGACCACCTAATTGTTATAAAGTGCAAGGGAGCGAAAAAAAAGAATCAAATGAATGAAGAACTTACCAACACACTGGGTCCCATCTACACTGGTCACATGGCCTGGGGGACACGAACAGAAGTATCCACCGATGGTGTTTGAACAACTGCCTCCCCCACAAATTTCGGTTCTCTCCAAGCATTCGTCGACATCTGTACAAAGCACAAAAAGGTGACCGTCAGCATAAGCAGACATAATATGAGATTCTCCTTGGCCTATGTCAAAACAAGTTAACACGATTGATGATGGTGCAGCAAAAGGTGCCAGCTTAGGTGCCAACTTTTCACAGAGAACACAAAGGAGAGTGCAGACACACCTTTGGTCTAACGTCAAAATTAAAATGACAGATAAATCCAATCTGCATATATTCAAGGGGATGTAAAAGATGTAAAACTCAGGCCTCCTTCACAAGAATAGGCCTTTGCGTTGATATAATGATGACACAGACCATGCCATAATGATTTCATAGGATGTACAAGTTATAGGTACTAGCAAAGGTACCCGCCCTATGGGCGGGGCTTCAATTGGGAGGCCCAAATGAAAAGGCAAAATATCAGAAACAAGTACAGATACATTCAAAGTACACCGCCCCCATGCCAAATAATTAAATATCCTACAGCGGCATTGGGAGGGAAAGGTGTACACTAATTGATTGATTAATTGTATAATTAAAATCAATAAAAGATTATCACAAAATATTTTCTTAATCAATTGGCTAATAGCATAACGAAACCACTAGTGCTTCATCCGAAGATGTATCTTTTAGAAATGTAATAAAATAAGTCATTAATAAAAAAATTAAATAATTAATTGATTAATCAATAAATAATGAATCGATTAAATGATTAATCAATAAATCAAAAATATCCTTGATAGCCACATCACTTGGTCACTGTCATGTCCAAATATTAGCTTCCCAGCTCAAAAGGTGTCTGAGATATTGGCCAAATGAGAAAGAAAATATATAAATGATTAATAATGAAAATAAATAAATAATAATCATTAAAAAATTAAATTATTAATCAATTCGGTCACAGAACACATAAACCACCACCATTTCATCAGAATCTGTAACTGAAAAAAAGGAGTTTTTTTATAGTAATTAATCGAATAATTAAATAATTAATCGATTAATTGATTAATTAATTAATCAATCAATCAAAAATATCCTTGATAGCCACATCACTTGGTCACTCATCTCCAAATATTAGCTTCCGAGCGCAAAAGGTGCCTGAGATATTGGCCAAATGAGAAAGAAAATAAATAAATGTTTAATAATGAAAATAAATAAATAATAATCATTAAAATTAAATTATTAATCAATTCAGTCATAGAACACATAAACCACCACCATTTCATCAGAATCTGTAACTTAAAAAAAAAAAAAAAAGTCATTAATCGAATAATTAAATAATTAATCGATTAATTGATTAATTGAGTAATTAATAAATCAAAAATATCCTTCGCAGGCAAATCACCTGGTCATTGGCATGTCCAAATATCAGCTTCCGAACTCAAAAGATGCCTGAGTTAATGGTCAGAAGAGAAAGGAAATTTGATGAATTAAATAAGTACTTAATTAATCGCAAATAATTAAATAACTCCTCAATTAATTGATTATTCAAAAAACAAAAAATACTGTTTTTGACAAAGGAATTGCTCACCACTGTGCCGAAATTTCAGTTTCCTCGTTCAAAGGATGGCTGAGATATCGCCCGGACAAACAAGCAAGAAAGAAAACAAGAAAGAAAACAAGTACACATACATTCAAAGTACACCGCCCCATGCCAAATAATTAAATATGCTGCAGCGCGGCATTGCCGGGGCGCCTCAGGCGCCCGGCAATACCGCAGTGCAGCTCATTGAGGCTGCATTGGGAGGGAGAGGTGTACACTAATTGATTGATTAATTGTATAATTAAAATCAATAAAAGATTATCACAAAATATTTTCATAATCAATTGGCTAATCGCATAACTAAACCACTAGTGCTTCATCCGAAGATGTATCTTTTAGAAATGTAATTAAATAAGTCATTTATAAAAAATTAAATAATTAATTGATTACTCAATAAATAATTAATCGATTAATAAATAAATAATTAATAGATGAAATGATTAATCAATAAATCAAAAATATCCTTGATAGCCACATCACTTGGTCACTCATGTCCAAATATTAGCTTCCCAGCTCAAAAGGTGCCTGAGATATTGGCCAAATGAGAAAGAAAATAAATAAATGATTAATAATGAAAATAAATAAATAATAATCATAAAAAATTAAATTATTAATCAATTTGGTCAGAGAACACATAAACTACCACTATTTCATCAGAATCTGTAACTTTTAAAAAAAAATTTTTTTGTCATTAATCGAATAATTAAATAATTAATCGATTAATTGATTAATTAATAAATCAAAAATATCCTTTGCAGCCAAATCACCTGGTCATTGGCATGTCCAAATATCAGCTTCCTAACTCAAAAGGTGCCTGAGTTAATAATGGTCAGAAGAGAAATGAAATTTAATTAATTAAATAAGTACTTAATTAAACGCTAATAATTAAATAACTCCTCAATTAATTGATTAATCAAAAAACAAAAAATACCGTTTTTGACAAAGGACTTGCTCACTATTGTGCCGAAATTTCAGCTTCCTAGCTCAAAGGATGGCTGAGATATCGTCCGGACAACCAAGGAAACAAGAAAACAAACAAGTACACATACATTCAAAGTACACCGCCCCATGCCAAATAATTAAATATGCTGCAGCGCGGCATTGCCGGGGCGCCTCCGGCGCCCGGCAATACCGCAGTGCAGCTCATTGAGGCTGCATTGGGAGGGAGAGGTGTACACTAATTGATTGATTAATTGTATAATTAAAATCAATAAAAGATTATCACAAAATATTTTCATAATCAATTGGCTAATCGCATAACTAAACCAGTAGTGCTTCATCCGAAGATGTATCTTTTAGAAATTTAATTAAATAAGTCATTTATAAAAAATTAAATAATTAATTGATTACTCAATAAATAATTAATCGATTAATCAATAAATACTTAATAGATGAAATGATTAATCAATAAATCAAAAATATCCTTGATAGCCACATCACTTGGTCACTCATGTCCAAATATTAGCTTC
Source organism: Myxine glutinosa (assembly GCF_964187855.1). NCBI lineage: Eukaryota > Metazoa > Chordata > Myxini > Myxiniformes > Myxinidae > Myxine > Myxine glutinosa. The sequence goes on from NC_136270.1 coordinate 46,389,289, forward strand.
CCAGCTCAAAAGGTGCCTGAGATATTGGCCAAATGAGAAAGAAAATAAATAAATGATTAATAATGAAAATAAATAAATAATAATCATAAAAAAATTAAATTATTAATCAATTTGGTCAGAGAACACATAAACTACCACTATTTCATCAGAATCTGTAACTTAAAAAAAAAAAATTTTTTTGTCATTAATCGAATAATTAAATAATTAATCGATTAATTGATTAATTAATAAATCAAAAATATCCTTTGCAGCCAAATCACCTGGTCATTGGCATGTCCAAATATCAGCTTCCTAACTCAAAAGGTGCCTGAGTTAATAATGGTCAGAAGATAAATGAAATTTAATTAATTAAATAAGTACTTAATTAAACGCTAATAATTAAATAACTCCTCAATTAATTGATTATTCAAAAAACAAAAAATACCGTATTTGACAAAGGACTTGCTCACTACTGTGCCGAAATTTCAGCTTCCTAGCTCAAAGGATGGCTGAGATATCGTCCGGACAACCAAGAAAACAAACAAGAAACCAGAGTGAAAACTGAGTACTCTCTTTCAGCGTGCGTCACTGCCGAGCCCCCTTCGGTGCCCGGCAATGACGATTTGCAATGCCTGGAGGTGGCATAGGAAAGGAGCGGTGTACAACAAACAAGAAACCAGAGTGAAAACTGAGTACTCTCTTTCAGCGTGCGTCACTGCCAAGCCCCCTTCGGTGCCCGGCAATGACGATTTGCAATGCCTGGAGGTGGCATAGGAAAGGAGCGGTGTACAACAAGTACAAACAAGTACACATACATTCAAAGTACACCGCCCCATGCCAAATAATTAAATATGCTGCAGCGCGGCATTGCCGGGGCGCCTACGGCGCCCGGCAATACCGCAGTGCAGCTCATTGAGGCTGCATTGGGAGGGAGAGGTGTACACTAATTGATTGATTAATTGTATAATTAAAATCAATAAAAGATTATCACAAAATATTTTCATAATCAATTGGCTAATCGCATAACTAAACCACTAGTGCTTCATCCGAAGATGTATCTTTTAGAAATTTAATTAAATAAGTCATTTATAAAAAATTAAATAATTAATTGATTACTCAATAAATAATTAATCGATTAATCAATAAATAATTAATAGATGAAATGAATAATCAATAAATCAAAAATATCCTTGATAGCCACATCACTTGGTCACTCATGTCCAAATATTAGCTTCCCAGCTCAAAAGGTGCCTGAGATATTGGCCAAATGAGAAAGGAAATAAATAAATGATTAATAATGAAAATAAATAAATAATAATCATAAAAAAATTAAATTATTAATCAATTTGGTCAGAGAACACATAAACTACCACTATTTCATCAGAATCTGTAACTTTAAAAAAAAAAAATTTTTTTGTCATTAATCGAATAATTAAATAATTAATCGATTAATTGATTAATTAATAAATCAAAAATATCCTTTGCAGCCAAATCACCTGGTCATTGGCATGTCCAAATATCAGCTTCCTAACTCAAAAGGTGCCTGAGTTAATGGTCAGAAGAGAAAGGAAATTTGATTAATTAAATAAGTACTTAATTAATCGCTAATAATTAAATAACTCCTCAATTTATTGATTAATCAAAAAAAAAAATACCGTTTTTGACAAAGGACTTGCTCACTATTGTGCCGAAATTTCAGCTTCCTAGCTCAAAGGATGGCTGAGATATCGCCCGGACAAACAAGAAAGAAAACAAGAAAGAAAACAAACAAGTACACATACATTCAAAGTACACCGCCCCATGCCAAATAATTAAATATGCTGCAGCGCGGCATTGCCGGGGCGCCTCCGGCACCCGGCAATACCGCAGTGCAGCTCATTGAGGCTGCATTGGGAGGGAGAGGTGTACACTAATTGATTGATTAATTGTATAATTAAAATCAATAAAAGATTATCACAAAATATTTTCATAATCAATTGGCTAATCGCATAACTAAACCAGTAGTGCTTCATCCGAAGATGTATCTTTTAGAAATTTAATTAAATAAGTCATTTATAAAAAATTAAATAATTAATTGATTACTCAATAAATAATTAATCGATTAATCAATAAATACTTAATAGATGAAATGATTAATCAATAAATAAAAAATATCCTTGATAGCCACATCACTTGGTCACTCATGTCCAAATATTAGCTTCCCAGCTCAAAAGGTGCCTGAGATATTGGCCAAATGAGAAAGAAAATAAATAAATGATTAATAATGAAAATAAATAAATAATAATCATAAAAAAATTAAATTATTAACCAATTTGGTGAGAGAACACATAAACTACCACTATTTCATCAGAATCTGTAACTTAAAAAAAAAATTTTTTTGTCATTAATCGAATAATTAAATAATTAATCGATTAATTGATTAATTAATAAATCAAAAATATCCTTTGCAGCCAAATCACCTGGTCATTGGCATGTCCAAATATCAGCTTCCTAACTCAAAAGGTGCCTGAGTTAATAATGGTCAGAAGAGAAATGAAATTTAATTAATTAAATAAGTACTTAATTAAACGCTAATAATTAAATAACTCCTCAATTAATTGATTATTCAAAAAACAAAAAATACCGTATTTGACAAAGGACTTGCTCACTACTGTGCCGAAATTTCAGCTTCCTAGCTCAAAGGATGGCTGAGATATCGCCCGGACAAACAAACAAGAAAACAAACAAACAAGAAAGAAACCAGAGTGAAAACTGAGTACTCTCTTTCAGCGTGCGTCACTGCCGAGCCCCCTTTGGTGCCCGGCAATGACGATTTGCAATGCCTGGAGATGGCATAGGAAAGGAGCGGTGTACAACAAGTACAAATACATTCAAAGTACACCGCCCCATGCCAAATAATTGAATATGCTGCAGCGCGGCATTGCCGGGGCGCCTCCGGCGCCCGGCAATACCGCAGTGCAGCTCATTGAGGCTGCATTGGGAGTGAAAGGTGTACACTAATTGATTGATTAATTGTATAATTAAAATCAATAAAAGATTATCACAAAATATTTTCATAATCAATTGGCTAATCGCATAACTAAACCACTAGTGCTTCATCCGAAGATGTATCTTTTAGAAATTTAATTAAATAAGTCATTTATAAAAAATTAAATAATTAATTGATTACTCAATAAATAATTAATCGATTAATCAATAAATACTTAATAGATGAAATGATTAATCAATAAATCAAAAATATCCTTGATAGCCACATCACTTGGTCACTCATGTCCAAATATTAGCTTCCCAGCTCAAAAGGTGCCTGAGATATTGGCCAAATGAGAAAGAAAATAAATAAATGATTAATAATGAAAATAAATAAATAATAATCATAAAAAAATTAAATTATTAATCAATTTGGTCAGAGAACACATAAACTACCACTATTTCATCAGAATCTGTAACTTTAAAAAAAAAAAAATTTTTGTCATTAATCGAATAATTAAATAATTAATCGATTAATTGATTAATTAATAAATCAAAAATATCCTTTGCAGCCAAATCACCTGGTCATTGGCATGTCCAAATATCAGCTTCCTAACTCAAAAGGTGCCTGAGTTAATAATGGTCAGAAGAGAAATGAAATTTAATTAATTAAATAAGTACTTAATTAAACGCTAATAATTAAATAACTCCTCAATTAATTGATTATTCAAAAAACAAAAAATACCGTATTTGACAAAGGACTTGCTCACTACTGTGCCGAAATTTCAGCTTCCTAGCTCAAAGGATGGCTGAGATATCGTCCGGACAACCAAGAAAACAAACAAACAAGAAACCAGAGTGAAAACTGAGTACTCTCTTTCAGCGTGCGTCACTGCCGAGCCCCCTTCGGTGCCCAGCAATGACGATTTGCAATGCCTGGAGATGGCATAGGAAAGGAGCGGTGTACAACAAGTACACATACATTCAAAGTACACCGCCCCATGCCAAATAATTAAATATGCTGCAGCGCGGCATTGCCGGGGCGCCTCCGGCGCCCGGCAATACCGCAGTGCAGCTCATTGAGGCTGCATTGGGAGGGAGAGGTGTACACTAATTGATTGATTAATTGTATTATTAAAATCAATAAAAGATTATCACAAAATATTTTCATAATCAATTGGCTAATCGCATAACTAAACCATTAGTGCTTCATCCGAAGATGTGTCTTTTAGAAATTTAATTAAATAAGTCATTTATAAAAAATTAAATAATTAATTGATTACTCAATAAATAATTAATCGATTAATCAATAAATAATTAATAGATGAAATGATTAATCAATAAATCAAAAATATCCTTGATAGCCACATCACTTGGTCACTCATGTCCAAATATTAGCTTCCCAGCTCAAAAGGTGCCTGAGATATTGGCCAAATGAGAAAGAAAATAAATAAATGATTAATAATGAAAATAAATAAATAATAATCATAAAAAAATTAAATTAGTAATCAATTTGGTCAGAGAACACATAAACTACCACTATTTCATCAGAATCTGTAACTTAAAAAAAAAAATTTTTTTGGTCATTAATCGAATAATTAAATAATTAATCGATTAATTGATTAATTAATAAATCAAAAATATCTTTTGCAGCCAAATCACCTGGTCATTGGCATGTCCAAATATCAGCTTCCTAACTCAAAAGGTGCCTGAGTTAATAATGGTCAGAAGAGAAATGAAATTTAATTAATTAAATAAGTACTTAATTAAACGCTAATAATTAAATAACTCCTCAATTAATTGATTATTCAAAAAACAAAAAATACCGTATTTGACAAAGGACTTGCTCACTACTGTGCCGAAATTTCAGCTTCCTAGCTCAAAGGATGGCTGAGATATCGTCCGGACAACCAAGAAAGCAAGAAAGAAAGCAAGAAACCAGAGTGAAAACTGAGTACTCTCTTTCAGCGTGCGTCACTGCCGAGCCCCCTTTGGTGCCCGGCAATGACGATTTGCAATGCCTGGAGATGGCATAGGAAAGGAGCGGTGTACAACAAGAAAGAAAGAAACCAGAGTGAAAACTGAGTACTCTCTTTCAGCGTGCGTCACTGCCGAGCCGCCTTTGGTGCCCGGCAATGACGATTTGCAATGCCTGGAGATGGCATAGGAAAGGAGCGGTGTACAACAATAAAGAAAATAAATAAATAATAATCATAAAAAAATCAAATTATTAATCAATTTGGTCAGAGAACACATAAACTACCACTATTTCATCAGAATCTGTAACTTTAAAAAAAAATTTTTTTTGTCATTAATCGAATAATTAAATAATTAATCGATTAATTGATTAATTAATGAATCAAAAATATCCTTTGCAGCCAAATCACCTGGTCATTGGCATGTCCAAATATCAGCTTCCTAACTCAAAAGGTGCCTGAGTTAATGGTCAGAAGAGAAAGGAAATTTTATTAATTAAATAAGTACTTAATTAATCGCTAATAATTAAATAACTCCTCAATTTATTGATTAATCAAAAAAAAAAATACCGTTTTTGAAAAAGGACTTGCTCACTATTGTCCCGAAATTTCAGCTTCCTAGCTCAAAGGATGGCTGAGATATCGCCCGGACAAACAAACAAACAAACAAACAAACAAGAAAGCAAGAAAACAAACAACCAGAGTGAAAACTGAGTACTCTCTTTCAGCGTGCGTCACTGCCGAGCCCCCTTCGGTGCCCAGCAATGACGATTTGCAATGCCTGGAGATGGCATAGGAAAGCAGCGGTGTACAACAAACAACCAGAGTGAAAACTGAGTACTCTCTTTCAGCGTGCGTCACTGCCGAGCCCCCTGCGGTGCCCAGCAATGACGATTTGCAATGCCTGGAGATGGCACAGGAAAGGTGCGGTGTACAAAATTGAAGGCTTTTTTTTTATTTTAAACGATTTATATAAACATCCGTTAAATCATATCACACGCAAATCATCAAAATCTAAACAGTATTTGTAGAATTTCAATAAAAGCCACATTACTGTTCATATCGGTAAATATTATTCCATCGTGTTTGGAAAAACTGGGAAATGTGAAAATTGGAAAAAAAATCCTCATTGGAAAAACAATACAGCCTATTTTACTCCAGGGGGTCCCAGGATTACCCACTCAAAATTTCGTTGCGATCGGTTCAGCCGTTTTTGCGGTACCTGGGAACAGACAGACAGACAGACGGACAGACATTTGGTGAATTATAGTAAGAAGAAGATTACGAGATGCGGATATGAAGTTGTTGAGCTAAAGAAAATGAGATTACGTTTCAAATTTTGATTTCCCATCATCATAATTATCATATTCATGCACCAGGGCCTATGCAGAGCGTTGGTGCTGCCAAAGCAGTCACTAGGTCACAATCCTGGTCGGGTCGCCACTCAGACTCGGGGAGTCAGGGCAGGAATCTGGAATTTTGTCAGTTTGTTTGAAGTTTGTAGTTTGTTCATGGAGCCAGCGACAGCTCGTCGACTCTTCGTGAAGGGCACGAAGGGATCTTTAACATTCACCAACTAGTACCAGCAGACGGGACTCCAGGTTTAACGTCCATCTGAGGGACGACACCCATATAGATGGATCACCGGGCCTGTGAAATACCGAGATGACAGTTTATCGCTAGGTCCGGATTCAAAAGTAGGCTAGACAGCTTGGAGTCGAGTGTGCGTACCTCGAGGCCTTCCTGCTGGTCTGATTTCATTTCAGAGATTATAATTACCCTGCGCTCACAAGCGAAAATCAGGGTTAGGCATTCGGTTGCGTACGTACGTGTGTGCTTGTCTGCATTTTTAAAATCCATTTTCTCGGCAACTGCTGGTCCGATTGACACGAAATTTTACCAGAGGAGCGACTCCGCCTGTATAAATTGTTTTATTCATAATTATGACGTCATAGGTCACATGGTACAGACGCCATCTTGGAAAAACGTTACACCTCCATATCTCTGAAACCGCTCCATGGAAAAAATTGAAACGTGGCTCATTGTAAAGAACTCCTCATTGGGGGTAAGTGTTGTTAATGATGATGTCATTGTTGCCTTAATTATGACGCCATTATGTGACAGGGACAGCTCTTAGTCTGATCAGTTTGAAATTGCTTGAGCGTGATCCAAACAACAATTATATTACAGAATATAAATGTATGATGTCATCGCTAACGTGGTCTGGCGGCCATATTGGACCAAAGAAAAATACCCTTCAAAAACAGAAGAGTTGTCTCGCACCAAGTTGACTGCGCAGGGTAAGTATTGTATGAATACCATCTAGTTAATTCTGAAGTTTTCCGGCAGCCTCTCACGTAACTTCATGGCAGGCACTGCGTTCGGAGGTTAGACAATTCTGTCTGAATATCTTCAGTGATCATGACATCATCATCTTGGAGAAAAAAAAAATTGAGTCCAAATATTAAATTAGAGACCTTACCAACACACTGGGTCCCATCTACATGGGTCACATGACCAGGGGGACACGAACAGAAGTATCCACCCCTGGTATTTGAACAACTGCCTCCCCCAGAGTCCGGTTCTCTCCAAGCATTCATTGGCATCTGTACAAACAAACTCTTTTGCTTCTTCCGCTATTAAAAAAAAAACATTTTAAAATGCGAGCTTCATTTTTAGAACGGCAGATTTTCACTTTCTGTTCCATTATTTGAACAAAGACCACTCCAGAAGTTCCCCTGCAGACCCCACCCGACATCCCCAAAAAACTTCGCCCACATCTTGGAATCGCACAAAATAACATTTGGTAAAGTCTCCTCTTTTTTTTCTCCACCACTCTTCCCGTTCACAGTTGCAAAAGCACGACTCCATACTGGCTGGAGGTAATTCCCTCAAAAACCCCATTGTGTTTGTTTCTTCCCCAACCCTCGTGAGAAATCACTTCCTGCATTGAACTGGTTCCCTGTGAGTGGCCACCAACGTCACGGCACAAGCACTTCTGGGCAGCAACTATCTCATTCTTGGCATATTTATCGGGATGACAACGGTGAATCAAAATAGGTCTCACAAGAGGACTGGTTTGAAGTTTGTACAAGTGATAGTTTGGTGAGAATCGCTACACCCACAGCACTGGTCAGGAAGGCCTACCGGAAGTACAGTCGACTGAGTCTCGCGCCCGCAAGGAATCTTGAGCGGGTACCAGGGGCGGACACTAAGACTATTTCCTGGAAAAGAACAAGACAAGTACACATACATTCAAAGTACACCGCCCCATGCCAAATAATTAAATATGCTGCAGCGCGGCATTGCCGGGGCGCCTCCGGCGCCCGGCAATACCGCAGTGCAGCTCATTGAGGCTGCATTGGGAGGGAGAGGTGTACACTAATTGATTGATTAATTGTATAATTAAAATCAATAAAAGATTATCACAAAATATTTTCATAATCAATTGGCTAATCGCATAACTAAACCACTAGTGCTTCATCCGAAGATGTATCTTTTAGAAATTTAATTAAATAAGTCATTTATAAAAAATTAAATAATTAATTGATTACTCAATAAATAATTAATCGATTAATCAATAAATAATTAATAGATGAAATGATTAATCAATAAATCAAAAATATCCTTGATAGCCACATCACTTGGTCACTCATGTCCAAATATTAGCTTCCCAGCTCAAAAGGTGCCCGAGATATTGGCCAAATGAGAAAGAAAATAAATAAATGATTAATAATGAAAATAAATAAATAATAATCATAAAAAAATTAAATTATGAATCAATTTGGTCAGAGAACACATAAACTACCACTATTTCATCAGAATCTGTAACTTTAAAAAAAAAAAATTTTTTGTCATTAAACAAATAATTAAATAATTAATCGATTAATTGATTAATTAATAAATCAAAAATATCCTTTGCAGCCAAATCACCTGGTCATTGGCATGTCCAAATATCAGCTTCCTAACTCAAAAGGTGCCTGAGTTAATGGTCAGAAGAGAAAGGAAATTTGATTAATTAAATAAGTATTTAATTAATCGCTAATCATTAAATAACTCCTCAATTTATTGATTAATCAAAAAAAAAAAATACCGTTTTTGACAAAGGACTTGCTCACTACTGTGCCGAAATTTCAGCTTCCTAGCTCAAAGGATGGCTGAGATATCGTCCGGACAAACAAACAAGAAAGAAAACAAGTACACATACATTCAAAGTACACTGCCCCATGCCAAATAATTAAATAAGCTGCAGCGCGGCATTGCCGGGGCGCCTCCGGCGCCCGGCAATACGGCAGTGCAGCTCATTGAGGCTGCATTGGGAGGGAGAGGTGTACACTAATTGATTGATTAATTGTATAATTAAAATCAATAAAAGATTATCACAAAATATTTTCATAATCAATTGGCTAATCGCATAACTAAACCACTAGTGCTTCATCCGAAGATGTATCTTTTAGAAATTTAATTAAATAACTCATTTATAAAAAATTAAATAATTAATTGATTACTCAATAAATAATTAATCGATTAATCAATAAATAATTAATAGATGAAATGATTAATCAATAAATCAAAAATATCCTTGATAGCCACATCACTTGGTCACTCATGTCCAAATATTAGCTTCCCAGCTCAAAAGGTGCCTGAGATATTGGCCAAATGAGAAAGAAAATAAATAAATGATTAATAATGAAAATAAATAAATAATAATCATAAAAAAATTAAATTAGTAATCAATTTGGTCAGAGAACACATAAACTACCACTATTTCATCAGAATCTGTAACTTAAAAAAAAAATTTTTTTGGGTCATTAATCGAATAATTAAATAATTAATCGATTAATTGATTAATTAATAAATCAAAAATATCCTTTGCAGCCAAATCACCTGGTCATTGGCATGTCCAAATATCAGCTTCCTAACTCAAAAGGTGCCTGAGTTAATAATGGTCAGAAGAGAAATGAAATTTAATTAATTAAATAAGTACTTAATTAAACGCTAATAATTAAATAACTCCTCAATTAATTGATTATTCAAAAAACAAAAAATACCGTATTTGACAAAGGACTTGCTCACTACTGTGCCGAAATTTCAGCTTCCTAGCTCAAAGGATGGCTGAGATATCGTCCGGACAACCAAGAAAGAAAGAAAGAAAGCAAGAAACCAGAGTGAAAACTGAGTACTCTCTTTCAGCGTGCGTCACTGCCGAGCCCCCTTTGGTGCCCGGCAATGACGATTTGCAATGCCTGGAGATGGCATAGGAAAGGAGCGGTGTACAACAAACAAGTACACATACATTCAAAGTACACCGCCCCATGCCAAATAATTAAATATGCTGCAGCGCGGCATTGCCGGGGCGCCTCCGGCGCCCGGCAATACCGCAGTGCAGCTCATTAAGGCTGCATTGGGAGGGAGAGGTGTACACTAATTGATTGATTAATTGTATAATTAAAATCAATAAAAGATTATCACAAAATATTTTCATAATCAATTGGCTAATCGCATAACTAAACCACTAGTGCTTCATCCGAAGATGTATCTTTTAGAAATTTAATTAAATAAGTCATTTATAAAAAATTAAATAATTAATTGATTACTCAATAAATAATTAATCGATTAATCAATAAATAATTAATAGATGAAATGATTAATCAATAAATCAAAAATATCCTTGATAGCCACATCACTTGGTCACTTATGTCCAAATATTAGCTTCCCAGCTCAAAAGGTGCCTGAGATATTGGCCAAATGAGAAAGAAAATAAATAATGATTAATAATGAAAATAAATAAATAATAATCATAAAAAAATTAAATTGGTAATCAATTTGGTCAGAGAACACATAAACTACCACTATTTCATCAGAATCTGTAACTTTAAAAAAAAAAAAATTTTTGTCATTAATCGAATAATTAAATAATTAATCGATTAATTGATTAATTAATAAATCAAAAATATCCTTTGCAGCCAAATCACCTGGTCATTGGCATGTCCAAATATCAGCTTCCTAACTCAAAAGGTGCCTGAGTTAATAATGGTCAGAAGAGAAATGAAATTTAATTAATTAAATAAGTACTTAATTAAACGCTAATAATTAAATAACTCCTCAATTAATTGATTAATCAAAAAACAAAAAATACCGTTTTTGACAAAGGACTTGCTCACTATTGTGCCGAAATTTCAGCTTCCTAGCTCAAAGGATGGCTGAGATATCGTCCGGACAACCAAGGAAACAAGAAAACAAACAAGTACACATACATTCAAAGTACACCGCCCCATGCCAAATAATTAAATATGCTGCAGCGCAGCATTGCCGGGGCGCCTCCGGCGCCCGGCAATACCGCAGTGCAGCTCATTGAGGCTGCATTGGGAGGGAGAGGTGTACACTAATTGATTGATTAATTGTATAATTAAAATCAATAAAAGATTATCACAAAATATTTTCATAATCAATTGGCTAATCGCATAACTAAAGCAGTAGTGCTTTGTCCGAAGATGTATCTTTTAGAAATTTAATTAAATAAGTCATTTATAAAAAATTAAATAATTAATTGATTACTCAATAAATAATTAATCGATTAATCAATAAATACTTAATAGATGAAATGATTAATCAATAAATCAAAAATATCCTTGATAGCCACATCACTTGGTCACTCATGTCCAAATATTAGCTTCCCAGCTCAAAAGGTACCTGAGATATTGGCCAAATGAGAAAGAAAATAAATAAATGATTAATAATGAAAATAAATAAATAATAATCATAAAAAAATTAAATTATTAATCAATTTGGTCAGAGAACACATAAACTACCACTATTTCATCAGAATCTGTAACTTTAAAAAAAAAATTTTTTTTGTCATTAATCGAATAATTAAATAATTAATCGATTAATTGATTAATTAATAAATCAAAAATATCCTTTGCAGCCAAATCACCTGGTCATTGGCATGTCCAAATATCAGCTTCCTAACTCAAAAGGTGCCTGAGTTAATAATGGTCAGAAGAGAAATGAAATTTAATTAATTAAATAAGTACTTAATTAAACGCTAATAATTAAATAACTCCTCAATTAATTGATTATTCAAAAAACAAAAAATACCGTATTTGACAAAGGACTTGCTCACTACTGTGCCGAAATTTCAGCTTCCTAGCTCAAAGGATGGCTGAGATATCGTCCGGACAACCAAGAAAACAAACAAACAAGAAAGAAACCAGAGTGAAAACTGAGTACTCTCTTTCAGCGTGCGTCACTGCCGAGCCCCCTTTGGTGCCCGGCAATGACGATTTGCAATGCCTGGAGATGGCATAGGAAAGGAGCGGTGTACAACAAACAAGAAACCAGAGTGAAAACTGAGTACTCTCTTTCAGCGTGCGTCACTGCCAAGCCCCCTTTGGTGCCCGGCAATGACGATTTGCAATGCCTGGAGATGGCATAGGAAAGGAGCGGTGTACAACAACAGGACGCCCTGGTAGACATTACATCAGGGCGAAGGAACACGAGCGTGTACTAGATAGCCGTGTAATGCTGCTGTGTAAGAGCCAACTTCCAAGAGCCAATTCGGGCCAAGGAACTATACTACTGCACATGTGCTTGCAGGCCTCACCAGAGCACTAACTGCTGTGTGCACTTTGCTGTGCTCCAAATGTTCACGACTATTAGTCAATAATGAGGCGTTGCCATTGGTAACCAAGAATGCACTCAGCTGGAGGTTGCAGAACTTTTTTGGGCCTAAACATTTGACTGTAATCCTCCTGGCACTTCCAGCTGACCCAGGCCCAAACATGTTGATCTATTTAGCAGTAGACGCTGTCTCCTCTCTTCTTATTTTAACGCTACGCTTTGCTCAACCTTCGGAATCATCCATCTTGACGTTTTCCGCACAACGTCTCCGTTTTCTCTGGCACTTGGAAGTCCCATCGGGCACCGAGACGTCCTCATCACCGTCACTCCGAGAAGCGACCATTTCATAACCGTGATCCAGGATCCAGGATCCTCATTCCTACTTTCAAAGTATAAACTCAGGAACAACATTACAAAGTAAACCCTTGGAGTATCAATAAGTGCCACGTGCTCACGTCATGGTAAAGGGTTCTGCAGTAACTGGGAAAAAACATACTCAGACATCTGTAAGTTGATGACAAAATTAAAGTTCGAGGTTACTGTATTTTTCCAATTTTTAATGTGTATTTATCTTCATTTTTTTCCCCCTTTTTTTTAAGGAACAACACATGTTTAAGCTTTTAGACCGTTCTACCAGTTTATGTGCCAGGAAATTTCCTAAAACGAAGTTGAATGCCACGACTTGATGGAAGCCACAAGATGAAACATTTGCATGTCGGGCATTCATCGAGACCCTTACCCTCCGTCCTACCCGACCCCATCCCACCCCCGAGACCCTACAAGGCCTTCATCCACAGTATCATGGAACACGCGTCCCTGCTGTGGACCGCAGCTGTTATTTCCCATCATGCACCCTTGAGGTTATTGCATCTAAAACCCTACATCATTGGTATCTCGCTCTAGGGGGCTGTGTGCCTCTTAATCAATGTGTGCCTCTTACTTACTCTCACTCACTGTGTCCCTCTTAATCAATGTGTGCCTCTTACTTCCTCTCACTCACTGTGTTCCTCTTAATCAATGTGTCCCTCTTACTTCCTCTCACTCACTGTGTCCCTCTTATTCATTGTGTCCCTCTTACTTCCTCTCACTCACTGTGTTCCTCTTAATCAATGTGTGCCTCTTACTTCCTCTCACTCACTGTGTCCCTCTTATTCATTGTGTCCCTCTTACTTCCTCTCACTCACTGTGTTCCTCTTAATCAATGTGTGCCTCTTACTTCCTCTCACTCACTGTGTCCCTCTTATTAATTTTGTCCCTCTTACTTACTCTCACTCACTGTGTCCCTCTTATTAATTTTGTCCCTCTTACTTCCTCTCACTCACTGTGTTCCTCTTAATCAATGTGTGCCTCTTACTTCCTCTCACTCACTGTGTCCCTCTTATTCATTGTGTCCCTCTTACTTCCTCTCACTCACTGCGTGCTTCTTACTCAATGTGTGCTTCTTACTTCCTCTCACTCAATGTGTTCCTCTTACTCAATGTGTGCTTCTTACTTCCTCTCACTCAATGTGTGCTTCTTACGTCCTCTCACTCACTGTGTTCCTCTTACTCAATGTGTGCTTCTTACTTCCTCTCACTCACTGCGTGCTTCTTACTCAATGTGTGCTTCTTAGTTCCTCTCACTCACTGTGTTCCTCTTACTCAATGTGTGCTTCTTACTTCCTCTCACTCAATGTGTGCTTCTTACTTCCTCTCACTCACTGTGTTCCTCTTACTCAATGTGTGCTTCTTACTTCCTCTCACTCACTGTGTCCCTCTTACTCAATGTGTGCTTCTTACTTCCTCTCACTCACTGTGTTCCTCTTACTCAATGTGTGCTTCTTACTTCCTCTCACTCACTGTGTTCCTCTTACTCAATGTGTGCTTCTTTCTTCCTCTCACTCACTGTGTCCCTCTTACTCAATGTGTGCCTCTTAGACTCCTCTCACTCACTGCGTGCGCTTCAAAAAGGGAATCAAAAAATTGAAACATGGCTCATTGTCAAGTACTCCCCTTGGGAATAAGATAAGTTAATGATGATGTCATCGGTGCCTTCGTTATGACGTCATAATTCGACAAGTACAACACTTATCCGATCATTGTGATTTTTTTTTTTCTCAGCAAATGTTGATCTGATGGGCACGAAATTTTCACCATAGGAGCGCCTCCTCCTGTAGAATATTTTAATAATAATCATGACGTCATCGGTCATGTGGTACAGGTGCCATCTTGGAAAAACCGAAAAATGTTGCACCTCTATATCTCCAAAACCGCTCTATGGAAAAAATTGAAACATGGCTCATTGTAAAGAACTCCATATGGGGAATATGTGTTGTTAACGATGACGTCATTGGTGCCGTAAATACGACGTCATAATTCGACAGGGACAACGCTTAGTCTGATCGGTTTGAAATGTATTGAGCATGACCTATGCAACAATTATATTAGAGAATATACATTTATGATGTCATCGCTCACGTGGTCTGGTAGCCATATTGGATCAAAGGAAAAAAATGTTCAAAAACAGAAGATTTGGCTCACACCAAGTTGACTGCGCAGGGTACGTATTCTATGAATACCGTCTAGTTGCGAAGAGTAATAATATTATCCCAGTTTACATTTGCTTGCTGGGTGGCATGGAGTTCACAAACACGACCAGCTCACGTCATTAGATGCTATAAAAGTCACAGGTGTGCATTAACGGGGGTTTCTTACAGGCTTGTAACACCAGTGTGACTACCTGAGTTTCAATCAAACTTGGCCATTCGTCATGTGTAATAATTATTGTTCCCATGCACGCCAAGCGAAAAGTGGGGTTAAGCAATTGGTTTGCTTCTGTCTGTCTGTCTGTCCTTCTGTCTACAAACGTCAGTTTATGATCGAGAAACAACTTTATAGAAAGTTAGATTTTGAACACGAATCGGACCGTGAATCGGAAAACGAACCTGTAGTTTTACCGTACTTTGGCTCTAAATTCATCCCGATCGCACATGTGCAGAGAGGAGTGAGATAATATTTTTACTCTCTGTACCAGTCTGGCAGTGAAACAAAATTTAAATCATTCCAAACAGGAAACTTACTGTTTTTGAGGATGTTATAGAGGAAATAAACAACATGCGCGAAAAACTGATGCAATGTGCTCAATAAGGTGGTGTATAAGACGCTGCATCAACAGCGGTAAACTTCCGGATTTTATAATTCCAATTGAATGAAACACTGCAGAACACAAATCGCATTTTTAGCACTTTAAAAACTCTTCCATTTAACAGTATTATACTTTGCCAAAATATTACAGTATTTTACGTAATCACGAACCAATCAAATTTGCAGCTCGCCGACCACACCCAAGTCCTTGTTTGGCAAGACAGCATGGGGCATGGTGTTTTTTGTTGTTGTTGTTTTTGGGTTTTTTAATACAAGATCGAGGTTTGTGTAAGAGATAACATTAATCACAAAAAGACAAACGGACACATAAGACAAAATAAATGGAGTGGGAGACAAGATGGGGAGAGAGGGGGCAGCACACGTACAACATTTGAGAGCAGGGACATCGGGAGATCTGTGGGAGGGAGAGGGCTTGGGGGGGGGGAGGCGTGGGAAGGGGGAGGGGGTGGGAGAGGTTAAAAAAACACATGGACACTGCTAGGACTTCCAGTAAGGAAGTCGGTATTTCAGAACAGTGGTTCTGGGGTGAATTAACGGGGGTAGAAAAGACCAAGGTTTTGGATGGGGGAAGATAAGAGATGGTGGTGAACAGCTGTTTTAAATACCTGGAGGGAGGAGTGGGATTGAAAAGAGTGAGGGAGTTTGTTCCAGAGGTGGGAGAAACGAGGAATAAAAGAGTGAATTGGGTATGCAGTACGAGCAGGATGGCCAAATTGATGGGCTGGCACAATAGCTTAATTATAGATGTGCACACATTTCTAAGAGCAATCTAATCTAGCCTGGGTTCGATCTCGCCTCATCTATAAACTCTCATTCTGGAGTTCCGCACGCACGGCGATGCATCAATGTGTGCCATCGGAAGGACGACAAGCTGGAGGACCCGTCCACCAGTAATGGTTGTCGGTGGACGTTAAAAATCCCACGGTGTCTTTCTTAAAGAGTAGACGAGATATCACCAGCACCCGGAACAAATCACAAATACCTCTTCAAATCGCTTTCAGTTAAACATCAAGCCTGGCCAGCCAGTCCCGGGAAGATTTTGGTCAAGAACGTTCTCCAGCTGACCCCAAAATGTGAGAATCACCTGAATCGAAGTTAAGTAATTGTTCCCATTTGTATTTTCGTTATAACTGTATTTATTTTATGGTGTGTACGTACGTATATTGTGTCCCGAGGAAGATTTTCGGTGCAAATCTTTCATACCTGTATTGAAAATCGTGTCGTGTCTTGAGGCCTTGTACAGTGTACACTGTACAACCTTGAGGCTTTGTTTTTCTCTCAGCGGTCCGTCGTTTGTGATCCAATAAATTTCCTTCTCTGTTTTCCCAGTCTTTTCACCCCATAGCCTACTTCCTTGTGAAAATCTCAACTCAAAAAAAAAATATATATATCCTTCTCTGTTCTCATTCGTTTATTCATTCTTATTCGTTCGTTCATTCTTCGACCACGTGTTTCTCCCCCATTTCCCCAGATAGTTTTCACTGTTATTAACCTTCAATGTTTACACTTTCCCCTCAAGTTATGTATTCCGTCATATATTATAACACCCTTTTCTTCTTCTTCTTTAAAAGGCTGCTTTCGACTTCCTCACCAAATCTATTCATCCCAAAAAAAAATTCCATCTCTTATAGTGCCTTTTTTCGACATTCCCTACACTCTCCTGCACTCCATCCTGCATCCAGCGTCCTTAAACGTATTTTTGACTCGAAGGTCACAAGAAACTCATTTTGCAATAAATGTTCGTTTCCCATTAATCGTACACTTTCTAAAATCAAATCTCACCCCTCCCCTCCAAATCTTCCCCATAACCCCTCCCCTCCAAATCTTCCCCATCACCCATCCCTTTCAAATCTACCCCCTTTCCCCACCCCTCCTAATCCTCCCCATCATCCATCCCTTTCAAATCTCCCCCGTTGCCCCCTCCCTCCGAAACTACCCCCTCACCCCTCCCCTCCAAGACTCCCCCTCGCCCCTCCCCTCCTAGACTCCTCCCTCACCCCTCCCCTCCAAATCTCCCCCATATCCCATCCCTTTCAAATCCCTCCCCTTGTCCCTTCCCTCCCAAACTCCCCCCTCGCCCCTCCCCTTCAAATCTCCCCACCCTCATTTCTTCTCAATTTCCCCCCTCTCACTCCCCCTCCTCAAAGCGTCCTCCCCGCTTCTTCGCCCTTCCAACTCTCACCTCCATCTCCCCCAACCTTCTGCCTCGCTCTTCCCCCTCCTCAAATAACACCTCATTGTGCCTCACCCAATCACCATCAAACCTTTTGTCCGCCCCATCCTTCCCTTTCTCCGAGCTATTCTGAAATCTCTGACACACCTTCAACAGCTCTCCCTACCTCTTCCAACTCTTCCACATCTTACCCTGCCCCTCCTCCCCCCTGTTCTGTATCCGATGCTCCCCCTTCCTCTTCATTAACGGTATGGACCTCAAACATCCGGGGCCTTCGTTCAAACTTAACTGATCTCTCCATACAGGTTGCTTCTGTCAACCCAGACGTGATCTGCTTAACAGAAACTTTCCTCCTTCATGATGTCTCTGATTCCTTAGTATCTCTCCCGGGTTACTCCCTCCTCCGGTATGATAGACCTGAGCCTCGTCCTGGAGGTGGGGTTACTATCTTTATCAAAAACTCTCTTCCTCACTCGCCCTGCACTGCACTCTCTCCACCTCACCCCCAGGAATACCTCTGGCTACGGCTTCCCCTTCGCTCCCACCTCTTGTTCATATGTGTGTTGTACCGTCCACCAAACAGTGATGACTCCATCTACATCTCGCTGTCTGATAATATGGACCAACTTCTATCTACTCATCCCAACTCTCTCTTCCTCATATGTGGTGATTTCAACTGTCACCATGCCAGTTGGCTGGGTGTGGGTACCTCCCTCACCAGCCATGGCTCCTCAGCAAAGGACTTCTGCGACTCACTGGGACTGACACAATCTGTCAATTTCCCGACCCGGATCTCAGTCAACGGAGCATCTTCTCTTCTGGACTTGGTTATGACTAACTTCCCTGAAAATGTCTGCTGCTCTTCTTCTGCACCAATCGGATCATCTGATCATGTCCTTGTTAAAGTGGACATCTCTCTGACCATTCTCAGGGAGCCTGCTCAGCGTCGACGAGTCTGGCATTTCACTCAGGCCAACTGGCACGGTCTTCAAGCAGCCATCAATCATCTGGACTGGTCTCCCATCTCTATCACCTCTGACATCAACTCATCCTGGGAATTCTTCCAAAGTAAATTGCTCTCCCTCATGCACAGATTTATCCCATCTCGTCTTCAGTTGTCTTACCCTTCCTCCCGTCAATGGCACACGGAATCTTGTGGTGAGGCTGTTGCCCAGAAACAACTTGCCTTCGTCTCCTGGAAAGCAAATCCAACGGAAGGAAATCTCATTTCCTTTCACAAAGCCCGAAACAAGTGTGTGTCCACCCTCACAGGAGAGCCAGGAAACAATATCTCTCCATTCTCAAGACCGAACTCTCTTATCTGTCTCCCTCTTCCAAATCCTGGTGGCGTCTGGTCAAATCCGTTTCTGGTGTTTGTTCCCCCTCCATCCCCTCCCTTACCTCAAACGGCTACACAGCTGACTCCGCACGTGAAAAAGCTGAATGCCTCAACTCTGTGTTTGCCTCTAAATCTTGTGTCCCAAACCCATCCCTCTCTGTACCCACCATACCCAGTCGTACCCAGCTGCTCCTGGACTCCGTGTCCTTTCCTCCTGACAAGGTGGAAAAGTTTATGTCAACCCTCGACTCTGATTCTGCAGCTGGACCCGACGGCATCAGCCCACGGGTCCTAAAATCCTGCTCTGCCGCTCTATCTCACCCTCTCTCTGTTCTCTCCACCCTCTCTTTTGCTCAAGGTCAACTGCCATCTGCTTGGAAATCAGCCAACATCACCGCTTTTCACAAAAAAGGTGCAAAAACAGATCCTAGCAACTACAGACCAATCAGCCTTCTCCCAATTATCAGCAAAGTCATGGAATCCATCATTGCTTCGGATATGAAATCTTTCCTCTTCTCCAATGGCTTGATCTCTGAGCATCAATTTGGTTTCAGACCAGGTCACTCTACTCTGGACATGCTGCTTCTGCTGTCTCAACAATGGATGGAGGTCCTCAATGCCAAACAGGAAATTAGAGCTGTCTCCCTCGACATATCACGTGCCTTCGATACGGTCTGGCACCCCGCTCTGCTCACCAAACTCTCCTCCTTTGGTATCCATGGAAATCTCCACGCATGGCTGGCTGACTTCCTCTCTAGTCGTTGTCAACGTGTGGCCCTGAATGGGGTTCTCTCATCTCCTCTTCCTGTTCAGGCTGGAGTTCCCCAAGGCAGTGTTCTGGGCCCTGTGCTTTTTCTGGTCTTCATCAATGATCTCTCTGACTCTCTTGAAAATCCTCTCTATCTCTTTGCTGATGACTCCACTCTCTGCCGCGCCATTCCTCTTCCCTCAGATCGGCAGTCTGCAGCCTCCTCACTCTCTGAAGACTTGGACAAAATCACAGACTGGTCAAACAAGTGGAACATGTCTTTCAATCCTGACAAATCTCACACTCTTACTGTGTCTCTCCGAAAAGATCGACTGGACAACCCTCCCTTCTACTTTCTCAACAATCCTCTCCAAGAAGTTCTGTCGCTCAAGCTTTTGGGTCTCCCTATCTGCCATGATCTTTCTTGGGAAAACCACATTTCCAAGCTGGTCTCCAAAGCCAGTCGCCGACTGGGCATCCTCCGTCGTGCGAAGTCCTTCCTCGGCACACCTGAGCTCCTCACCACATACAAGGCTTTCATCCGCAGCTCAATGGAATACTGTTCTCCCCTATGGGCCGGTGCTCCTGCCTCACACCTAGCTCGGCTTCACGCTGTTGAAACCAAAGCATTCAGTATTATTGGAATCTCCCCCGATGAAGCTATTTCTGAGGGCCTTTCACTCACTCACCGCAGGCAGGTAGGTGGTCTTTCTGTCTTCTACCGACTCCTCTCCGGCCTTGCACCCCCAGCTCTCTCTGTGCTCTGTCCCCCAAATATTCCTACAGGTCGCACAAGATCTGCCAGCAACCCTCTGATGGTTAAACTGCCGAAATCTTGGCTCTCTGCTCACCTTCACTCTTTCATTCCTCTTTTCTCCCGCCTCTGGAACAAACTCCCTCACTCCCTTCAATCCCACTCCTCCCTCCAGGTCTTTAAAACAGCTGTTCACCACCATCTTTTATCTTCCCCCATCCAAAACCTTGATCTTTTCTACCCCCGCTAATTCACCCCAGATCCACCTTGTTTGAAATTCCAACTTCTTTCCTGGAAGTCCTGGCCGTGTCCATATGTTTTATACCTCCCCCCCTTTCCCATTCCCCCCCCCCCCCCCCAAAGCCCTCGCCCTCTCTCAGATCTCTCGATGTCTCCATGTCTCTCGGTCCCTGCTCTCAAATGTTGTGTTTGTGTCCTTCCCCCTCTCTCTCCATCTTGTCTACCGCTCCCGATGTTATATGTTTTTGTGTCGGTTTGTCTTTCTGTGTGATTAATGTTCGCTCTTTCACGAGCCTCGATCTTGTATACAAAAAAAAAAAAAAAAAAAAAAATCCGTTAAATGAGCAGCGACAGGATTGCCAAATTGAAACAATTTTGAAGACACAGTAAATCGTCTATCAGTGTGAGAAAGGCAGCTTGTTGCTGGTGTATCCGGATGTCCGTGCCCACAGTGCCCGACGATGGTGGCATTTGTAAATACCACGTCACACATGAGCAGCTTGTTGGAGATTTTCATCTGATGAGAAGCTTGTGTTTAATAGGTCAATGAGAACAGAGCTCATTAGAGAGAGAGAGAGGCATTCCATGTGTTTGGTAGATCTTGTGTTCACACATCACGGAATGATAATGAAGCGTCTTGCTGAGGCCTGCGCCATTTTGGCAGGATTGTGCGTTTCCTGGCAGACGACTGCTGAATTGAGTGAAAAACCAGGAAGTCACAAAATAAATCACGTTCAATGTTTTTGTGAAAAATTAGAATAAAATAATAAGATGCCTGTGATCAACTATTAGAGGGCCTGCTCAGCTCCAGACACCAACATTATGAGCAATGTGGTGATGATTCTTTGCTGCCAAAGCTTCTTGTTTATTTTGGGAAGTGTTTAGCTCCATCTCTTTTATATTTTAAAGGCTCCCCTGGTATCAAGTTTGAGTAGTTTGCTGCTCGATTCCAGCCAGAATCTATTAAAGCAACTCTCTCGCAGCTTCTTGTTGATGAAGACGCCTATACGGACAGAGTCGATACACACCATTAGTGTCTGCAGGGTTTTTTGGGGGGTTTTGTATACAAGATCGAGGCTCGAGAAAGAGCTAAAATCAATCACAAAAATGCAAACGGACACATAAAACATACAAAAAGGGAGCGGGAGACAAAATGGGGAGAGAGAGGGAAGCACACAAGTACAACAGCAGAGAACAGGGACATCGGAAGGGGTATAAATCAGGGACATCTTGATAAACTGGGATGGGAGAGGTAAAAAGACACGTGGATACTGCTAGGACTTCCAGGAAAGAAGTCGGTATTTCAAAAAAGTGGATCTGGGGTGAATTAGCGGGGGTAGAAAAGATCAAGGTTTTGGATGGGGGAAGATAAGAGATGGTGGTGAACAGCTGTTTTAAATACCTGGAGGGAGGAGTGGGATTGAAGAGAGTGAGGGAGTTTGTTCCAGAGGTGGGAGAAAAGAGGAATGAAGGAGTGAAGGTGAGCAGAGAGTCTTGATTTTGGCAGTTTAACCATCAGAGGGTTGCAGGCAGATCTTGTGCGACCTGTAGGAATATTTGGGGGACAGAGCACAGAGAGAGCTGGGGGAGCAAGGCCGGAGAGGAGTCGGTAGAAGACAGAAAGACCACCTACCTGCCTGCGGTGAGTGAGTGAAAGGCCCTCGGAGTTATCTTCATCGCAGGAGATTCCAATGATTCTGAAAGCTTTTGTTCAATGATATATTATGCATTTCCTGATATACTCCATGCACATCAAAAGATAAAGTAGGTTTGTATTTTTCTTCAAACAAACTCAAAAATTACCAAAAGACTATTTCCACTTCATGGAGCTCCAGACATATTCACGTCGTCACCGAATGACGAAGGTTACCCCAAACTAGCAGAATTTCTGTGTACACCTAATTGGGCCTCTTGGCATGTGAAGATCTTCTTCTTCATTTTTAAACTGCTTTGCTCGTGCATCTGATACACAAGCATAGCAAGCTATTCCCAGATGCTGCTCAGCAGAGCAGAAATGCTTCTTGGCAACATCCGCAGGACCAATTTGCGATGGGTTCGATGCCCACACGTTTCGTGTTTTTCCTTGTGCCACACACCAAAATTATTGATCTTGCACTAGAAGAATGAACACAACAATTACATCACAGGAAGAATAATGGATATATTGAGAATAATTAATGAGTTGTAATAAATTAAAGCGAAACAAAATGAGAGGTAGAAATATCTAAATGGTACTTCCGACCTAATCACTATTTCTCTGAAATGTTACCCATAAGGTTACCCTTTTATTTTCTGATTGGTTATCACTCCTCAAAACAAAATGGTTCCACAAACAACTTTGTAGGAGACAAGGTCTGAAGTTAGTAGTTTCTTTTAAAGCTTCAAGTCTCCAAAGCATCTGTATCTGTCTCCACATCGTCTCCCGACCACCTGCACCCACCCATCCTCTCTTCTATTCTCTTCCAAATGACCCCTTAGACATGGTGACATTTCTACCTGAGGAGTTCTTTTGAGCTTTCGTACTACGTCTGGTAGTACAGTTCTGACGCCGTTTGGTCGGTAACATACAAGGCATTGGCCTTACAGCCTAACCCTACTTGGCCTAACAGCCTAACCCTACTTGGCCTAACAGCCTACATACAATGCATTGGCCTACATTAAACTGCCATTCTAGTCGTCATTACCACTGTATTGCATATTAATCGGTGTTGATATTATTACTATATTCGTGGGTATGCTACGTAGGTACATATTAAATAGAAGCTTTATGGCAATGGGCAAGCAACACCGACTGCTGCTAGATATCTTGTTTATTTCTTTTTAAACAGACGCATTTACGGTTTTTTACATAAATTTTCATTGAGATTTTGATTTCACAGTTTACAATTATAGAAATTAACAATTTTCTAATTCTAGAAATCGATTATGGTTTTTTTTTTAAACAAACGCTTTTACGGTTTTTAATGTAAAATTTCATTGTCACGTTTGTCACAGTTTACATTTATAGAAATTAACAATTTTCAAATGCTAGATATCGATAGAGGTTTTTCTTATATACGCTTTAACGGTTTTTAATGTAAAATTTCATTGTCACGTTTATGTCACAGTTTACATTTATAGAAATGAACAATTTTCAAACGCTGGATATCGATTGAGGTTTTTCTTATGTACGCTTTTATGGTTTTTAAAGTAAAATTTAATTAGCACGTTTATCTCACTGTTTACATTTATACAAATTAACAATTTTCAAATTCTAGATATCGATTGAGGTT
Source organism: Myxine glutinosa (assembly GCF_964187855.1). Lineage (NCBI taxonomy): Eukaryota > Metazoa > Chordata > Myxini > Myxiniformes > Myxinidae > Myxine > Myxine glutinosa. The sequence continues at coordinate 46,413,503 of NC_136270.1, forward strand.
TTTCTTATGTACGCTTTATGGTTTTTAATGTAAAATTTCATTGTCACGTTTATGTCACAGTTTACATTTTTAGAAATTAACAATTTTCAATTTCTAGATATCGATTGAGGTTTTTCTTATGTACGCTTTACGGGTTTTAATGTAAAATTTAATTGTCATGTTCATGTCACAGTTTACATTTATACAAATTAACAATTTTCAAATTCTAGATATCGATTGAGGTTTTTCTTATGTATGCTTTACGGTTTTTAATGTAAAATTTAATTGTCACGTTTATGTCACAGTTTACATTTATAGAAATTAACAATTTTCAAACGCTACATATCGATTGAGGTTTTTCTTATATACGCTTTTATGGTTTTTAAAGTAAAATTTAATTGTCACGTTTATGTCACAGTTTACAATTATACAAATTAACAATTTTCAAATGCTAGATATCGATTGAGGTTTTTCTTCTGCATGCTTTACGGTTTTTAATGTAAAATTTCATTGTCACGTTTATGTCACAGTTTACATTTTTAGAAATTAACAATTTTCAAATGCTAGATATCGATTGAGGTTTTTCTTATGTACGCTTTATGGGTTTTAATGTAAAATTGAATTGTCATGTTTATTTCACAGTTTACAATTATATAAATTAACAATTTTCAAATGCTAGATATACATTGAGGTTTTTCTTATGTACACTTTATGGGTTTTAATGTAAAATTTAATTGTCATGTTTATTTCACAGTTTACAATTATATAAATTAACAATTTTCAAAGGCTAGATATCGATTGAGGTTTTTCCTATGTACACTTTATGGTTTTTAATGTAAAATTTAATTGTCACGTTTGTCAGTTTACATTTATAGAAATTAACAATTTTCAAATGCTAGATATCGATTGAGGTTTTTCTTATGTACGCTTTACGGGTTTTATGTAAAATTTCATTGTCACGTTTATGTCACAGTTTACAATTATAGAAATTAACAATTTTCAAATGCTAGATATCGATTGAGGTTTTTCTTATGTACGCTTTATGGGTTTTAAATGTAAAATGTAATTGTCACATTTATGTCACAGTTTACATTTATGGAAATTAACAATTTTCAAATTCTAGATATCGATTGAGGTTTTTCTTATGTACGCTTTACGGTTTTTAATGTAAAATGTAATTGTCACGTTTGTCACAGTTTACATTTATAAAAATTAACAATTTTCAAATGCTAGATATCGATTGAGGTTTTTCTTATGTACGCTTTATGGGTTTTAATGTAAAATTTAATTGTCATGTTTATTTCACAGTTTACAATTATAAAAATTAACAATTTTCAAATGCTAGATATCGATTTAGGTTTTTCTTATGTACGCTTTATGGTTTTTCATGTAAAATTTAATTGTCACGTTTGTCACAGTTTACATTTACAGAAATTAACAATTTTCCAACGCTAGATATGGATTGAGGTTTTTATTATGTACGCTTTATGGGTTTTAATGTAAAATTTCATTGTCACCTTTATGTCACAGTTTACAGTTATAGAAATTAACAATTTTCAAACGCTAGATATCGATTGAGGTTTTTCTTCTGTACACTTTATGGGTTTTAATGCAAAATTTTATTGTCACGTTTATGTCACAGTTTGCATTTATAGAAATTAACAATTTTCAAATGCTAGATATCGATTGAGGTTTTTCTTATGTACGCTTTAAGGGTTTTTATGTAAAATTTAATTGTCATGTTTATTTCACAGTTTACAAATATATAAATTAACAATTTTCAAATGCTAGATATCGATTGAGGTTTTTCTTATGTACGCTTTAAGGGTTTTAATGTAAAATTTAATTGTCATGTTTATTTCACAGTTTACAATTATATAAATTAACAATTTTCAAATGCTAGATATCGATTGAGGTTTTTCTTTTGTACGCTTTATGGTTTTTAATGTCAAATGTAATTGTCACGTTTATGTCACAGTTTACATTTATGGAAATTAACAATTTTCAAATTCTAGATATCGATTGAGGTTTTTCTTATGTACGCTTTATGGTTTTTAATGTAAAATTTCATTGTCACGTTTGTCACAGTTTACATTTATAGAAATTAACAATTTTCAAATGCTAGATATCGACTGAGGTTTTTCTTATGTACGCTTTATGGGTTTTAATGTAAAATTTAATTGTCATGTTTATTTCATAGTTTACAATTATATAAATTAACAATTTTCAAATGCGAGATATAGATTGAGGTTTTTCTTATGTATGCTTTACGGTTTTTAATGTAAAATTTCATTGTCATGTTTATGTCACAGTTTACATTTACAGAAATTAACAATTTTTAAATGCGAGATATCGAATGAGGTTTTTCTTATGTACGCTTTACGGTTTTTAATGTCAAATTTAATTGTCATGTTTATTTCACAGTTTACAATTATATAAATTAACAATTTTCAAATGCTAGATATCGATTGAGGTTTCTGTTATGTACGCTTTATGGGTTTTAATGTAAAATTTCATTGTCATGTTTATTTCGCAGTTTACAATTATATAAATTAACAATTTTCAAATGCTAGATATCGATTGAGGTTTTTCTTATGTGCGCTTTACAGGTTTTAATGTAAAATTTCATTGTCACGTTTATGTCACAGTTTACATTTATATAAATTAACAATTTTCAAATGCTAGATAATGATTGAGGTTTTTCTCATGTACGCTTTATGGGTTTTAATGTAAAATTTCATTGTCATGTTTGTTTCACAGTTTACAATTATATAAATTAACAATTTTCAAATGCTAGATATCGATTGAGGTTTTTCTTATGTACGCTTTACGGGTTTTAATGTAAAATTTCATTGTCACGTTGATGTCACAGTTTACATTTATAGAAATTAACAATTTTCAAATGCTAGATATCGATTGAGATTTTTCTTATGTATGCTCTATGGGTTTTAATGTAAAATTTCATTGTCACGTTCATGTCACAGTTTACATTTATAGAAATTAACAATTTTCAAATGCTAGATATCGATTGAGGTTTTTCTTTTGTGCGCTTTACAGGTTTTAATCTAAAATTTCATTGTCACGTTTGTCACAGTTTACATTTATAGAAATTAACAAATTTCAAATATGAGATATCGATTGAGGTTTTTCTTATGTACGCTTTACGGGTTTTAATGTAAAATTTAATTGTCATGTTTATTTCACAGTTTACAACTAGAACAGCACTCAGTAGAGCGCAAACCTCCGCCTGGTGATCAGTTTATGTGGTGTATCCCACTGATAGGCCGGATCTGGATTCAGACCTGAACCAAAATCAAATCGGCTTGTTCTTCTCGCCTAACCGACTCATCCACCTAGTTTTTTCATAACTCGTCCACAACTTTTTTTAATATCTTGTTATGTAATCACTTTTCACCCTATGTCTCAATAGTGAAGAATCACTTAAAGATTAAATAATTATTGTAGCCGAATCCACATTCAGATCTTCACCAAAATCGAATCTGTTTGTCCATATCAGACAAGCAACCCGTCCACCATGTTTCGTCCAAATCCGTCAACAACTTGTTGAGATGTCTTGCTATGTATCATTTTTGACCCCATCTCCCAATGGTGAAGAATCACTTAAAAATTTATAGTAGCCGGATCCGAATCCGGATTTTCACCAAAATCGAAAAATTTCGTCCTCGTCACATACGCTACATCTCTGCCAAATTTCGTCCGAAACCGTCAACAACTTTTTGAGATATCTTGTTCACAAAAGGACAGACAGGGGTGAAAACATAACCTCCATCCACCTTTGGTGGCGGAGGTAATTATATGAATGATCGTTTTAAGGCCATTTTCCCCGGTAGAGTGGGGGTTAGCCTTGCGGGTCCCATGACAATCATGGTTTCCTGTTTGAGGCAATGTTTTTATAGAGGAGGTAATTATAGAAATTACAATTTTCAAATGTTAGATATTGATTGAGGTTTTTTTTTAAACCGATGCTTTGCAGATAATTTTCATTTACAGAAAGTTTCCGACGGTTCTGTCATTTGCCTATAACGGATAATTCTGTAATTATAAATTATATAATTGTAAACGCATACATATATATATGTTCAAAACACACCTGGTCACAAGTGTGCCGCACTGACCGGGTCCTCAGTCGAGGTCCTCAGCATCATCCCGTTTTGGCCCTTCAACCTCGATACGATCAGCTAAGGTGGGCCAGCAGGGGCACATACACATCCACATGCAGCAACTACACCTGGATGCGTACATACCCCCACCCCCAGCCAGTGCGAATGCAGACTACAACAACACCTCCACATCCAGAATCCACAACACCAAACAAACATGGTGGAACACTCAAACACCCACCTTTATACCCTTCACCACTCACCAACAAAGCACACCAGATCATTCATACAAATGTGTATATATATATGTATGTGTGTGTATGTATGTGTATATATGTATGTATATATGTACAGTCACGTGAAAAAGTAAGTACACCCCGTGTAAAGTTTTGACGTTTTCAACATATTTCAACATACAGCTATTTGATCTTCATTTCAACAATATTGATAGATAAAGGTGATATAATATAACAAATATCATGAAACATTTACATTTTGTGGTCCATTGTATAATTTAAATAAACATAAATGCAAATTTCGCATGTGGAAAAAGTAAGTACACCCCTACATTTATCACTACTTCAAATACCCAAAAATTATAATCAGGTGCACCAGCTCAGGTGCAAATGATTAGAACATCGTCAGAGAGGATCTTGGAGGAACCTGTCTTATTTAAACCTCAGACATTTAGTTTGGTTTGCTCTTTGTTGTTGAAGTGTGCGGCGTCACCATGTCTAGATCAAAAGAGCTCTCTGAGGCCTTCAGAAAGAAGCTTATAGATGCCGACGAGTCTGGGAAGGGATTTAAAAAGATCTCCAAACAATTTGAAATCGATCATTCGACTGTCGGGAAGATCATCTACAAGTGGAGAAGATTCCAAACAACTGCCAACTTGTTCAGGCGTGGCCGCCCCAGCAAGTTCAGCCCGAGAGCAGACTACAAGATGCTGAAAGAAGTCTCTAAGAACCCCAGAATGTCATCACAGGACCTACAGGTAGCTCTTGCCACTGTTGATGTCAAAGTGCACGAGTCTACCATTATAAAGAGGCTGCACAAATTTGATCTGCATGGGAGGTGTGCCAGGAGGAAACCTTTGCTGTCCAGAAAGAACATCAGGGCAAGACTAAAGTTTGCCAATGAACACCTAGGCAAAGACCAGCACTTCTGGAACAATGTGCTCTGGACAGATGTGTCAAAGGTAGAGCTGTTTGGCCACAGTACCAGAAGACATGTTTGGCGAAAACCAAAGACAGTATTTGATGACAATAATCTGATACCAACTGTAAAACATGGTGGTGGAAATATTATGGTTTGGGGCAGCTTTGCTGCATCAGGGCCTGGGCAGCTCACCATCATAGAATCCACTATGAATTCTTCATTGTACCAGAGGGTGGGTGCTTGAGGATAATGTGAGGCCATCTGTCGGAGAGTTGAAGCTCAACCGAAGGTGGATCTTGCAACATGACAATGACCCTAAACATACCAGTCAATACACCAAGGAATGGCTGAAAAAAAAAAAAAATGGAGGGTTCTGGAATGGCCAAGTCAAAGCCCGGATCTAAATCTCATTGAGATGTTGTGGGGGGATTGGAAACGAGCTGTGCATGCCAGAAACCCCTCAAACATCGCACAGATGAAAGAATTCAGGAGTGGGCAAAAATTTCTCCCAATCGATGTCAGAGACTGGTAGACAGTTATAAGAAATGCCTACTTGAGGTTGTTTCTGCCAAAGGGGGCAATACCACCTATTAGAGCCAAGGGTGTACGGTACTTACTTTTTCCACATGTGAAATTTGCATTTATGTTTATTTAAATTATACAATGGACTACAAAATGTAAATGTTTCATGATATTTGTTATATTATATCACCTTTATCTATCAATATTGTTGAAATGAAGATCAAATAGCTGTATGTTGAAATATGTTGAAAAAGTCAAAACTTTACATGGGGTGTACTTACTTTTTCACGTGACTGTATACACATAAAAATATAAAAAAACCACCTTTAGAGGCCATTTTTCCCCGCAAGCAGGGGTTGGCCTTTTTCGGGAACTGTGGTTGTTGTTGTTTTTCGGTCCCCTTTTTTGAAGCAATGTTTTACGGCCGGATGCCCTTCCTGACGCCAACCCTTTTTGCCGCCTTTAACGACAAGCAGGGAATTACCAGTGAACTGGTACTCAAATTTGCCGACCTCGGAAGGATGACAGGCTGAGTCAACCCCCCTGGCGTTAATTCAGCGATTGACCGGGATTCGAACCCAGGATCCTAGGATATCCTAAGCCGGCACCCTAGCCGCTAGCCCAACACCAGGGATTATGTATACACATACATATACATATATACACATACATATGCACATACATATATACATATACATATATACAGTATATACATATATACAAATATACACATACATATATATTTGTCTTTTAAACACACACACCTCATAGCATTGTCATTTGTTTGCAAAACAAAAGGTAGGTTTTATTAACCTGTTTTTAAAATCACGTTTGAGATTTTAAGCTGATGTACATAACAATTATATATACAGCCCAACATTGCAGGAAGTGCTGAGGCAGCCAACTAACTAAGTCTAGCCTAAGGCAATAGAACACGACAAGCGCACTCAGCTGTAATAACTCGTATTGTATTTGCACAAAATCGTAAAGTAAACTTTAACGAGACAAGAAGCACACCAAATTCTGTCTGATCCTCTATATTATTGTTCATTTTCATGTTTTATTTAGAAGTCTGTCTTCTGCCAAATATGGTGATTTCTTAGATTAACAAGTAATACCAGTTGTATTAACAATTCACATGAAACACAAATGTATTGACTTTGACAGCAAACAAAAAAAGTCTCAACAAATTAAATGCGTGTCTCTCTTTATATATCAAACCATTTATTATACAAAATATGTTTTATATGACCAACATCGCACACAATCACCCTTTTGTAATGTTAAAGGTTTAATGAAAAAAAAAATGATGCACCTGTCATTTTATGGTCACTTTCTTCAGTGGAAGAACTAAGCACATAATTCATCTACCATATAAAACACAAAGTCAGTTTGTATGTTTGTACAGATGTCTGTCCCCCTTCATAAGGGGAGGTTGTAAAGGTCAATCTTTCAACACGAATGTGTGTTCACTACAGTCTATTTTTGAGGATAAAACAAACTCGAAAAACATTTTCCATAAAAGAGTAATTATGTCTCTTACATTGGAATTGTAGACGGTGGCTTGCAAACCGAGCCTCGAGGGCGGTGTACAGAAACGTTTTTTTTCAAAAATAACAATAAATACAAGGTGCAGGGAGGTGAAATTTGCTGCACATCATGTGCAACACAGAGTAAAACGAGTGTTCATTGACATCCATAAGATGGCTCATAAATAAAGAGGATATAAGCACACCTGACACTAGGCCGAGGCTTCAAACTTTGGCACGTTCATGAGGCTGCACTGCTGAATAAATTGTTTAAATCCATCATTGTTGACGGGCTTTTTACTAGTTTCTAATAAATAATAAAAACTCTGTCCCCTCGGAAGGACGGCATACTCATTGGTTCAATTCTCTCGCAGAAAAGCACCAAAATGACTATGAACTCAACCGAGAGAGCATGGATGAATAGAACTACAGAGGGTGAAAGACCAACGGACAAAATGGAGAAGAAGGGAAACAGGCGACAAGAGCGTGCAGGACAGTACGAGGAGAGGAGTTGCAAGTGAAAGGAATATAGAGTACCAGTATATCAGTTTGTGTCGAAGAACTCACAAGTAGATATGAGGTGGTGGTGGGTAGCAGAATTATCGATGTACACAGGACAACTGCAGGAGCAGAACACAGGACAACTGCAGGAGCAGAACACAGGACAACTGCAGGAGCAGAACACAGGACAACTGCAGGAGCAGAACACAGGACAACTACAGGAGCAGAACACAGGACAACTGCAGGAGTAGAACACAGGAAAACTGACTGGGGAAGAAGGGACCACATGCACCAGAATAAGGAGATTAATGAATGTGGTGAACATGAAGTTTAAACTTAGTGACTGAGGGTAATAAAGTTATAGAGTTTTGGGTAGAATAGAAATGAGCGAGAAGGAGGAATTGGGCAGAGAGGGGAGAAGGCAAGAGAAGCAAGACCGGAGAAGAGTCAGCGAAAGACTGGAAAGCTACCAACATGCACTGCGGTAAATGAGGAGCAGACCTTGGGACTCAGCCTCCTGCCACAAGAAGCCAATGAAATAACGGGCCTATAAAATTCAAAGCTTTAAGGCAGGATCAGCCAAGAGGGAAGACACATATTTGATAGCACTATGGATAAAGACGTGCACACCATCACACGCTGAACATCATGATGGAAGATCAAATCGACCCAGAGGAAAATTCCAGAGTGGCGGCCAGCTCTGGCAATATATGATTTCCCCAAGATGTATTATAACCTAATGCTCTGGTATTTCCAGTTCCAAATGTATGGATGTGAGTCATGGACAGCAATTGACAGTTTTGAAATGTGTTTTTGGAGATAAATGTTAAAAATTCCAGAGACTGCAAGAAGAACAAACAAATCGGTGCTTGAAGAAATTTGACACCATGTACATTACAGTGCTTTTTTAAATTTTTTTTATACAAGATCGAGGCTCGTATAAGAGCTAGCATTAATCACAAAAAGACAAACTGACACATAAAACATAAGAAAGAGGCAGCCGGAGACAAGATGGGGAGAGAGAGGGAAGCACACAAGTACAACATTTGAGAACAGGGACATCGGGAGATCTGTGGGAGGGAGAGAGTTTGGGGGCATGGGAAGGAGGGTGAGGGGTGAGAGAGGGGTAAAAAAATCACATGGATACTGCTAGGACTTCCAGGAAAGAAGTCGGTATTTCAAAAAGGTGTTTGTTTCTCTTGCTAGGAAATCCTAATGGACGAACGAAGTGAAATTGTGAAACTTCCTTTCATGAAAAGTTTTAATAGAAACAGGAAACAAAACACACACTTTCGTCAATAAACTAAACTATATGGCCATAAGAACTTGTCAAAACAACACACGTGCACCTTGACCCCAAAGATCAAAGCGTACGGACATACAATAAACACATGCAATGTGTCTCCGATACCGAAATGCATGGTCGTACGAACTACACTTACTCTTTTGAGAAACACATTTACATCCAAAAGGTGGAAGTATCTCAGCAATGACAACAACCTCATCACGTGCACTTTAGTCCAAAGAGCAAAATACAAGCCATACAAAACGTTTGAAAGAAAAACACACACATAATCGTACAAGAAACGATTGGCTGTTTCATTTTAAAAATGCTTTTTACAATAACATTGTTTAAAAATTCCAAACATCAACACAAAGCTAAACACGGGTTATTTTGCCGGAATAAAAAAGTACACCACCCCCATGTCAAATAAATAAATACCCTCCGGTGCCCGGCAATACCACCATGCAGCACAAAGAGATGGTATTGGGAGGGAGAGGTGTACAAAAATGGATCGATTAATTGCAAAATTAAAATCAATATATAATAATCGTAAAATAATTAATTTCTTAACCAATTGGCTAATAGCATACCTCAATATGCAACCACCAGTGTTTCATCTGAAACTGCAACTTTTCGAAAATTAATTAAATAAGTCATTAATCGATAGAAATCAACTAACTGGTTAATTGATTAATCAATAAATAATTAATCGATTAATTATTAATTATTATTTAATATTATTATTTAATTATTATTTAATTATTATTATTAATTTTATTAAAATTTTATTTAATTTTATAATTTTATAATTTATTTTATTTTATTTTTAAAATTAAAATTAATTAATTTTATCATTAATTTTATAATTTTATTTAATAATTATAAAAATATTATTATTATTTAATAATTATTATTTAATATTATTACAAATATGCTTTATAGCCACATCGCTTGGTCACTGTCATGTGTGAATATCAGCTTCCTAGCTCAAAAGGTGCCTGAGATATTGCCCAGATGAGAAAGAAAACGAGTGCAGATACATTCAAAGTACACCGCCTCCATGACAAATAATTAAATATCCTCCAGCGCGGCACTGCCGGGGTGCCTCCGGGCGGCAATACCGCCGTGCAGCTCATAGATAGCGGCAGATACCGCTGTGCAGCTCATCAAAAATATTAGCTTCCTAGCTCAAAAGGTGCATGAGATATTGTCCAGATGAGAAAGAAAATATATAAATGATTAATGATGAAAATAAATAAATAATCATTAAAAAAAAGTTAATCAATTGGCTAATAAATTACATAAACCACCACCATTTCACGAATCTGTAACTTTCAAATACTTCATCAATTAAGTCATTCATCGAATAATTAAATAATTAATCGATTAATTAATTAATCAATAAATCAAAAATACCCTTTACAGCCAAATCACTTTATCATTGTCATGTCCAAATATCACCTTCCTCGCTCAAAAGGTGCCTGAGATATTGCCCAGATGAGAAAGAAAATAAATAAGTGATTAATAATGAAAATAAATAAACAATAATCGTAAAATAATTAAATTATTAATCAATTGGCTAATAGAATACCTAAATCACCACCATTTCATCTGAATGTGTAACATAAAAAAAAAATTAAGTCATTAATCGAATAGTTAAATAATTAATAGATGAATTGATTAATCAATAAATCAAAAATATCCTTTACAGCCTTAAAAAATACCCTTTCTAAGGATGGCTGAGATATCGCCCAGACAAACAAACAAACAAACAAACAAACAAGAAACGGGAGTGAAAACTGAGTACTCCCTTTCAGGGCGCGTCATTGCCGGGCCCCCTTCGGTGCCCGGCAATGACGTCATGCAGCGCCTGGAGATGGCCCCGGAAAGGAGCGGTGTACAACAAACGTTTTCCATAAAAGAGTAATAATTATGTCTCTTCTATTGGAATTGTAGCTGGTGGCTTGCAAACCGAGCCTCATGGGTGGTGTACAGAAGTGTTTTTTGCTGCCCGCAGCCGTATGCTTCTCACTAAAATGATCCACTAATAAATAATTTAACCCTAACTTCACAAGTAGGAACTTAAATCAACACCACTGTGACCGGATCTAATTGTATTGCCATTTGATTGTTCACGATTCATTGCCAAAAAACAACAACTTTTCCCACAAAAAAGCTTCCAATACATTTTCCGGTTTGACGGATCATGTAGGAATATGAACATGGACCAAGAAAACTCACCTTCACACTTTAGAGCTACTTTGCTCTTTCGATGTCCAACTGGGCAGTGGCATTCATAAGATCCCACAGAGTTGACGCATGTTCCACCCTCGCACATCCTCGGAATAGCATTGCACTCATCGACATCTGTCCTCCCCCACAAAAAAGGGAGACAAAGTATAAAACAAGGAAGAGATCTACACATGGATCTACTTACTCTCATGGACTATCCTCAAAAGGGGCAGTCGAAAACGGTCATGTGGATTTGCTATAAAGTTTATGTAAACAAGAAAGTTTGTGACTCACTGCCCCAATCTAGATCGAATACACAAGCCTTAGCATCTGAAGAACAGGCCATCTAAAATAGGCTTCCCAAACTAGTGCTTGCGTCCACTGCTCTCCTCCTCCGCACTCTTCTTCCCCAATCGCCCCCTAAGTGAAATCAAGTTCGTTATGGTGTTCACAGAGCACAGGTGTGATGGGCTCCTCTGTGTCCAACTTCCTTGAGTATCGGTTCGCCAAGTTAGCATTCCCATCTGAACCCAAGCATGGTGTATGATGTTGGGAACCAAGGTTTGATTCCTATATACACTATACATGTATTCATTCTTCCATTGTCTACCAATGTATTTGGAATTCATCTCAAAGGAAAATTGATGTCAACTAATATCTTTGGCCTGCATGGGGTTTCTGGACAAGCCATAACATCAATGTAAATAAAGGAAATGCGGCACAAGAGCAAGCACGCAGCACAATAATCTTTACGGACAAATAAAATCATGAGAGAGAAAGAGAAGAAGGGGAGATAGATAACGAGGAAGAACAGACGAACGTAGACAATTTTCTCACGGAGTTAGATGAGAGCGACTACAGAAGCAGAAGGTCACAATCTTACTATAATTCACCAAATGTCTGTCTGTGTGTCTGTCTGTTCCCAGGTACCGCAAAAATGGCTGAACCGATCGCAACGATATTTTGGGTGGGTAATCCTGGGACCCCCTGGAGTAAAATAGGCTGTATTGTTTTTCTAATTTTTTCAATTTTTCCAATTTTCCAGTTCTTCCAAACACGATGGAATAATATTTACCGACATGACCAGTGATGTGGCTTTTATTGAAATTCTACAAATACTGTTTAGATTTTGATGATTTGCGTGTGATATGATTTAACGGATGTTTATATAAATCGTTTAAAATAAAAAAAGCCTTCAATTTCTGATATTTTGCCTTTTCATTTGGGCCTCCCAATTTAAGCCCCGCCCATAGGGAGGGTACCGTTGCTAGTCAGGAAAATTGAAGGTCCTGGATATTGCCAAATGCATTACTCTTTGAACATCAAAGTTAAGGAGCCTACGAGTTGTAATTCTATTTGAGCAACAACATCTGAAGAAGCTGGGACAGCTTAGTTTTGAAAAGCCTATAAGCAATCAGGCAGCAAAGGTATAACACTGGAAGTTATAATCTGATCATTGTGGTGGGATAAGGCCTACCTTGGCAGGCTCCAGTGCGAATGTTAGGGATGAATCCACGACGACAAGGATGTGGCTGGCTTGGGCAACTTTCGCACGGATGTCCCCAAGCCTGCCCGATGGTGGCACAACACAGCGTCTTTGTGCACACAATGCCGCTCACCTGGCTTTGGCACATCTGGTTGCTCACCTGCGTGTAGCAGGGACCTGTGCGGTAGTCTGTGGTTGGGGTGTGAATAGGAGGACGTGGAATTACTCCTTGGGCAACAGTATTCTTCACCATCTTAGCATCATGAACTAATGTAACGTGTTAAATAAGCCATCCTTGGATGGAATTGCATGTAAAAACCTGGGAATCAAATGTGGACACCGATTAAAGAATACTTTTATGGATGTTTTTAACTACATCATTTATCAATGGACTTCACAAATTCGCGACATCTCATTTTCTGTGTGCGAACTCTCCTCCAATGGCCGCAATCCAATGAAACCCGCAACCACCCCCTCTTTGGAGTTCCCCAAAGTAAATGTATGCTTCAATCAAGTCTCGAGTCCTTCATACAATATATTTTCAGGGTAATACTCTTATTGCCAAGAATATTGATAAAGTAAGGAAATATGCACAGCATTATTAATTCACATTTTATTAATTTTTTTTTTTGTTTAATTTCCATTCTAATTCATGAATGATGCACATAAGTATTTATAGATGAGTGATGAGGTTTTTTAAATTATATGCACGTCATTTAAAAACCATCATTCATATTGACCGCACTGGGGTCACGTTCAATAAGAATGACCGACCGCACTGGGGTCACAATCTGCGACAAAATCCGGTAACGAGCCGATTGGGAAACACACATTTAAACAAGAAAAAGAGCAATCAGAGATTGCAGACCCTTGCCAGGATGTGTTTTCAGTGGTTTTTAAGGCTTTTGTGTTAAAACAAATATGGCGGCCGAACCACGTGACCAATGACATCATTTTTTTTTCTCCACCAATTTATCCCGAGATGATGCTCAAGAAATTTCATCATAATGGAGGCAGAAATGATCATTAACAGATGTTATTCTACATGGAGAATTCTTTACAATGAGCCATGTCTCAATTTTTTCTATGCAGTGCTTTCGGAGATATAGAGGTACAAATTTTTTCTGATTTTCCAAGATGGCGGCCGAACCACGTGACCGATGACGTCATTATTATTCTTTTTTTCTCCCCCCAATTTATCCCTAGATGATGTTCAAGAAATTTCATCTTGATCGGATGAAGTTTTGTCAAATTATGACGTCATCATGGAGGCACCTATGACATCATCATTAACATATTTTATTCCCCATGGAGAGTTCTTTACAATGAGCCATGTCTCAATTTTTTCTATGCGGCACTTTCAGAGATACAGAAGTGCAAAATTGTTCGTTTTTTTCAAGATGGCGCCCATACCACGTGACCTATGACATCATAATTATCCTTAAAAAGTTATCCAGGTGGAGTTGCACCCTATGGTGGAAATTTCCTGTCAATCGAACCAACGGTTGCAGAGAAAATCATAGTTATTCTGTGTGGACAAACAAACAAACAGACAAACGGACTCAAATGCAATACCCTCTCCTCTGGCGGAGGTAATTACTCTTAAAAGATGAAAAGCGCAATTGGTAAACACATTTAATGCGCTATTAAATAATGAACTCGACACCTCTCTTCCTCTTTTTCTTGTTCCTCTTTTTTCCCACCTGTGGAACAAACTCCCTCACTCTCTTCAATCCCACTCCTCCCCTCCAGGTCTCCAAAGCAGCTGTTCACCATCATCTCATATCTTCCCATCCAAAACCTTGATCTTTTGTACCCCCGTTAATCCAACTCCTTCAAATTCCCCATTTTCTTTCCTGAAAGCCCCTGTAGTGTCCATCTTGTTTATCCAATGTACCCCACCCCAGCACTCTCTTCCACAGATCTCCTGATGTCCCTGTTCCCAACTGTTGTTGTGGTTCCCTCTCTCTCCCCCTCTTGTCTCCCGCTCTCTTTATTATATGTTCTTTGTTAGCTCTTATATGAGGCTCGACTTAGAACGCAAAAAAAGAAATGGTGGGTGCATCAAGCACAGATGTGGGTGTGGTCCAGCAGCTGTCTGACCAATGGGTGCACATTTCAAAAATCGACCGCAAACAAGAACCCCAACAACAACACCACCAACACCACCAACAACAACAATGACACCAGTAATGCGAAGCTCTTGTAGATCTGTAACATGTCACAGGTAAAACATTTTTATAATCACATTTTAAAACCCTTTTCAGCTGAGCAATGAGCTGAGACCATTTCCTCTTCTTCTTCTTTAACAGCCACATTTACTCCCATGTTCGTGTGTAGTTGGCCAGGAGAAGCTTGGCCCAACTCTTTCAGAACCGACTGGCTGGAAGTTTATATCGAGGTCAGGATTCGTACCCAGGCTAGACAGCTTAGAGGTGAGTGTGTACCTCTAGTGTGTGTACCTCTAGGGTCTAGGGCTCTAGGCCATCCTGCCAGCTCCAGTGAGCTGACAACACAATTAGCGAAATAAATAACAGGCTATTCAGAAGTATGACAATCTAAAACAATCAGATTCATGACAGCAATGGCGTCTAACAAGCCGACATGCAAGATTTTAATAAACACAATAACCTGTAGCTCAAGAATGCAAAGGAATATCCCATTCGTAGAACTTTTTGAATCTCATAAATCCCAACAAATGTTTACAATACCACGATTTATAATGCACAAGTTTCAAAAGAATATCAAAATAATCGTTTCAATTAACAGGACAGCTCTCCATTTTTAGGTGTACAGTGCAGTATATTATAATGCGAGAGAGGAGACATGAAATCCACACACAATTTCATCCACACATGCAAAAAAGCATTCATCTTCAGACAGGCGATTGCGTATACTGCGTCTTCAGAAAGTATTGACACCCCTTGACTCTTTTCACATTTTGTTATGTTACAGCCTGAATTTAAAATGGATTAAATTGGGATTTTTTTGTCACTGATCTATGCGCAATACCCCATAATGTCAAAGTGGAATTTATTTTCAGAGATTTTTACAAAATAATTTAAAATTAAATACAGAAATATCTAATTTACATAACTATTCAACACCCTGAGGCAATACTTCGTAGAAGCGCCTTTGGCAGCGATTACAACTCCGAGTCTTCTTGGGTATGTCTGTGTCTATCAGCATCGAATCCTCTTGGGTATGTCCGTGTCAGCTTCACGTCTTCTTGGGTATGTCTGTATCAGCTTTGCACATCTGGATTTGGGGAGTTTCTCCCATTCTTCCTTGCAGATTTACTCAAGCTCTGTCCAATTGGATGGGGAGTGTCGGTGACAAGCAATCTTCAACTGTTTCCACAGATTCTCAATGGGATGCAAGTCTGGCCTTTGACTGGGCCACTCAAAGACTTTCACGTTCTTGTTCTGAAGCCATTCCAGTGTTGCTTTGGCTGTATGCTAGGGGTCATTGTCCTGTTGGAACGTAAATATTCGCCAGTCTAAGGTCTTTTGTACTCTAAAGCAGGTTCTCCTCAAGGATTTGCCTGAATTTGGCTCCATTCGTTGTTCCCTTTATCCATACAAGTTTCCCAGTCCCTGCCGCTGAAAACCATCCCCATAGCATGATACTGCCATCACCATGCTTTATGGATGGTGTTAGATGGGTGATGAGCTGTGCTTGGTTTCCTCCAGGCGTAGCACTTTTCATTCAGACCAAAGAGTTCAATTCTCGTCTCATCCGACCACAGAATATTTTGCCTCATGCTCTCAGTCTTTCACGTGTCTTATTGCAATCTCGAAGCATGCTGTCATGTGCCTTTTTCTCAGGAGGACCTTCCATCTGGCCACTGTCCCATAAAGCCTCGATTTATGAAATGCTGCAGAAAATGTTGTCCTTCCGACAGGTTCTCCCATGTCAACGAAGGTCCTTCTTGCCAGATTGCTCACTTTGGTCAGACGGCCAGATCCAGGAAGAGTCTGGGTAGTTCCGTATTCTTTCCTTTTCCTAATGATGGAGCTCACTGTGCTCTTGGGAACTTCCAACACTCTAGAAATTGTTTTATACCCTTCCCCAGATCTATGCATAATCACAATTCTATCTTGGAGTTCTACGGACAGTTCCTTGGACTTCATAGTAGAGTTTCTGCTCTGACATGCACTGTCAACTGTGGGACCCCATGTAGATAGACAGATCGTTTATTTCTAAATCATGTCGAATCAATTGAATTTGCCACAGATGGACTCCAATGAAGTTGCAGAGACATCTCAAGGATGACCAAAGGAAATTGGATGCACCCGAGCTCATTTTGGAGTCATAGCAATGGGGTTGAATACTTATTGACTCAAGACATTTCAGCTTTTCATTTTTAATTATTTTGTAAAAATCTCTAAAGAAGAAATTACACCGACATTCTGGGGCATTATGTTTAGATCAGCGACAAAAAATCTCAGTTTAATCCATTATAAATGCAGGCTGTAACACAACAAAATGTGAAAAAGCCAAGGGGTGTGAATACTTTCTGAAGGCACTGTAGGTAAACCCCAACTCACGTATAAATATCAATTGTTATCATTGTGTGCACACCTTGGTCATTGGTCATTGCGTGGTCATTGGTCTTGTGAGCTGCACTGCATTATGAAGTGAGGATACATATATACATATACACACACACACACACATATATATATATATATATATATATATATATATATATATATATATATATATATATATATATATATATAGTTACGGTTTTGAGGTTTGTACAGTGAGTTCAATAAATGTTAAAGGTTTGCCCCCCATAGATAGTCACACAAGCAACATGTAGCCTCATTTGTAGTATAGTTATTTCTTAGTATGTGTGAGAATAGGCCATTTCCTATGTTAGTTCTGCGTTGTGTAAAGCCGGGAAAATAGGCCCTACTGCCACCGATCATCCTACGTCCGTAACCTCAATACAGTTTGTTAACGTTGGTTCATTTTGGGCACGTTAACACGAGGGAGGCGGAGGAGGATCGGGGCGGAGTCGAGGCGGAGCGGCAGAAGCGATGACGGTAAGCATGAGCTGCCAACCAGAGCTCAGAGGTGGTGGCATCAGAGGGCGTGGTGAGAAGAGTCTGGTGAGTTCCAGAAGGTTCGCGGGGCGTACCTATATAACCCAATGCACAAAGCCCTCAAGAGGACTTGCTGGGAGAGAGAGAGAGAGAGAGTTAAACAGGACTCGCAGAGGAGAGGGAGAGCTAAAAGGACTTGCACCAGTTACGGGAAAGGACGTGCTCGTTGTTGAACTTACAGCGAGAACGCGTGGTGCTTGATGAGCTTGATGAACCTTGCCGCACTTGCATAAGAATGGCTGAGTAACCGCCCTTTGCCGTAAAAGTCCGCCCCTTGCCGTTCCACCCGATATATCACCTTCGTTCGAGAGACGCGCAACGAGCCCCGGTCTTCGCCTATCACCATCGTCGCGGGACGCACGTGGACCACGGAGAGCCAGACGGGGCCGAGCCTGGACGACCACATCGGCGCGTTGGTGAACATCGACATCTGCAATCTCCTGTGCGAGTGTGAGTGAGACGGGCCCGTTGTCCAGGGATAAGTTAAGACTGTATAAGTATTTCTCTGTGTCTCTTCGTCCTGAACTGTAAATACGTGTGGAAATCATTAAACCCATCTGTTCTTCCTTTCTTCTTGATTTGATCATTCCCGTGATTTCTCCAATTGACTAAGCGTGGCACGAATAAGATCGCTCCAATCGGGTTCCACTAACTAAGACTGCGTGGATCACGTGTACGCAAACCGCTCGGCGTACTCCAACCTCACGTGGTTCGTGCAAGGCTTGCTACCCTCGTTTCCGTGGCGGCGCGAGTACTTAGGTACGAGCGAGAATTTGGTCCCGAAACCCTATTTTGCACTCGCCCGGAAAGGACGTAATAAGTCTCGGTTGTCATGTGCCTTTGCCAGTAAAGACACCTTGCCAGTAAAGACAAGGTGATTAATCCCCCCTTGATAAGGGGAAGAAGGCCAGTGAGAGAACCACAACAATATATATATTCTGTCGGACCCCGCTATTTGCGGTTCCCACGTTTTCGCGGGTGATAAAATGCGACCTGTTTCTCTATTCGCAGAAGTGTCCTGCGAATTCGCAAATTTTTTCTATTCACAGCTGTTCCGCGAATTCGCGGTTTTTTTTCCTATTCACAGCTGTTCTGCGAATTCGCAGTTTTTTTTCTTATTTGTGGCCGTGTTTTGCGAATTCGCAGTTTTTCACGGGTGCAAAAAAAAATTCACGAGCTGTTAGCTTCACATATGGTATTTATAAAACCTTCGTGGATTATTGTCAACATTCGCGGGATTTGCCTCACCATTTGCGGATTTTGCCTTGCCATTCGCAGATATTGCCTCTCTATTCGCGGACTTTTATGACACGGGAACCTATCCCCCCTATTTCCATTGAAACAATGCCCCGCTGTTTAAGGGTTTCAATATTCGTGGATTTTCCAGGAACCCTGTGAATAGCGGGGTCCATGGGTATATATATTTAAATTGATATATGTGGGAAAATTTACATGCCCAGACCAGGAATTGAATCCAGGTCCTCTGGGTGAACCGTACCAATGCTCTGTCACCTGAGCTATCTGGGTGACCCAACCAAGCAATGCAATTTTCCCACACATATGATTGCCACTATCTTTCCGTCACTGCTTCCGGGGCAATCAATGCCAACCATAGGAGCACCAACGGCCTGATCACGAGAGGGTCTTTCTCCCTTGGGGGGACAAATCCATGTCTGCTATTATAAACACCACTGGGGGCATAGTAAAACAATTGCATTAATGAACAGGATTTTTTATATATATATATATATATATATATATATATAATATATATATATATATATATATATATATATATATATATGTATATATATATATATATATATAGTACGATTCACCAGAGGACCTGGGTTCCATTCCTGGTCTGGGCATGTAATTTTTCCACATATATCAATTTAATTTATAACCCTGTTCATTAATTAAATATACATACATACATATATATATATATATATATATATTTTATATATATATATATATATATATATATATATATATATATATATATATATATATATATATATGTAAATGCAAGCTGCCTGATTGCTTTAGATCGTAGTAAACGTCGTAACCACAGCCCATACAATGTTGAATGATACATCATTTAAGAGCTCGTGGGTCCATACAGTGCAAGGGGAGGTTTAAAATGTCAAAATTCATGCAATTCCAAGTTATTTGCATTTTTGTTGCACATGTGGTGTATATACTCGGAATCGTTGGTTCAGACACATACCGGAAGTTAAAAAAAACTTTTCTGTCAACCCCCACTCCTCCCCCCCCCCCCCCCCCCACCCCCCAACCTATTCAGTCAATTCTGTCAACGTATCATAACATTTCCATAGATTTACTTTTACTGAGAAACCTTCTCGGTATTAACAGTTACTGGCTGACTATTATGCTATTATGCCTCACCTGCAGCACCCCCACTGTCACCACTTACTGGACTCCAAGCACATCCAGCACCCCCACCCACAGCATCCCACCCCCACCACTGACTGGAATCCAAGCACCCGCAGCACCGCTAACCACAGCGCCCCACCTGCAGCACCGCACCCCCATCCGCAGCACCGCACCCCCACTCGCCATGCCCTCACTGCTGTTCACATCATCCTTTTTTCATTACTTTTTTATTTGGACTTTTGGTTTTGTTTTCATTTTAATGATATTTATCTTTTTGTTTATAAAAGTCTGTTTCTATTATAAACATGTCGGCTATTCTAGGAGAAAAGTTGGTAGACCCCTTTTTTGGCCAAAAATGGTTTGGATTATTGCCAGCTTTCAGTTGATAAAACCCATTATTTCACTTGTCAACGGACACAGACACAGATCGACACTCACCTTCACCAAGACTAGTATTCCATTGTATCATCTGTTATGTCTTGGTTTTATGAGAGAATCCAAAATAACACAACTTGTATCCCATCAAAGAGATTTTTTGTTCTAAAGTGAACATTTAAAACAATTATACCTTTGGTTGTTTTTGGGATTTCCAACTTTCCATCTCAGGAGCACCGATTCATTCAGTGTGAACAATCCTTGTTCACTAACACACAAGTTTCTCTTTTTTATCATCTGCACAAATGATTCAATCAGTAGGTCTCCGGCTCAACCTCAAGGCTCAACATGCGCTCCATACCAATATTACATGTTGTCAATAAAAAGGAAGGAAAAATAAATAAACTAAAACAATGCGACTGTGTCGCCAATATGCCTCCGCATAGTCCCACAATGGGTAGATGCCATCGTTCACTGTCCTAAAAATAAACAAGTTTGATTTTACTCCCTTCAGCTGTTCTCAAGTATCACATTTTCACCAGCCATGACAGGTTTCACATCGATCGGTGTAGCAGTTTCAGAGAAAGGGGTTTTTTAAATATCGGCTTTCAAGCTAATATGGCTGCCATACCACATGACATATGGCCTTAAAATGTACTCTGCATATGTATGGTTAGGGGATCACGTTTGTGAAGCTTCCTGTTGATCGGATAAGGTTCGTTTTTCTATCCAAGATGGCTGCCAAACGATGTGACCTACGACATCATCATTTTCAAACGATACGCAACAGTGCTGTTAGATGATATTTGTAAAACTTCGCCACAATAGGGTGAGCGGTTTCAGAGATATAATTATTTAATATTTTCCTTCAATCCAATATGGCTGCCAAACCATGTGACCAATGATGTCATAAATTTAATTTTTCAGATTTTTTGGATAAGGAATTCGATTAAAACATTTTTTGGCTGGTATACCACTTCACCTATGAGGTAATCAGTATCATGCTTTTGGTCCGCATTGGGAGTACTTGACGATGTGCCGAGTTTCAAATTTTTCCATTCAGCGGTTTCTGAGAATTATTTTATTTTTTTGCTTTTAATCCAAGATGGCTGACATACCACGTGACCTATGACATCACAATTATCACGAAAACATTCTGCATGCGTTTCAGTCCTGCCCTGAAAGTTTGGTCTCAATGGGACATATGGTTGCTGAGAAAAACGAGGTTTTGCCCGTACGGACGGACAACCCGAAAACATAATGGCTCCGGCGACGAAACACGAAGAACAAATGGTATTCCGATATTCACCAAATACAGACGACGGAAACAATAAATGCAAATTCACAAGCATAAACAGTAAGTGGAATGCCATTTTCTTATGGATCATCAAATGTAACACTCTAGAATCTAGATAGAGTGTTGGTGTGGGCAAGTAGTTCCTGAGGAAAGGTTATGCTGGATGGTTTGTTATTGCCTTCCGGGCAGTGAGTCGGGGCAGAGATTTGGAATTTGGTCAGAATGCCGGTGATAACGCGGCCACCGTTCATGAAAGACACCGTGAGATCTTTAACATCCACCAACCGCCAGAACTGGCATGCGGGACCTCCGGCTAGACCTCCGGCTAGACCTCCGGCTCGACATCCTTCCGAAGGAGGACGCACACACTGAGGTATCAGCCTGCATGGAAATCCATCTGTCCAAACCACGTGTTGAACGGAATGTTACAGAAAGACGGAAGGACAGACAGACACATGAAGAAGCGTAGTATTATTATTATTATTTACCCACAAGAAACCTCTTGGAAATAAAATACTGTTAGCAGGTTGCAAACAACAGTCACAAGTCAAACAGCTTGGACAAAATTGAAAGCCCATGATTAGTCACATGACAGGTCTGGAGCCACAGGATGAAGAATACGAAGTTGAAATTCACCAAATGTTTCTCCAAAAACTACCTCTTAAAGTTTGATTCATATAAAACTCGATCTGTCTATTAAAGGTAAAGCTCATCAAATAAGCCACAAAACAATTTATGTGGATTGCAGTTAAAACAGCTTGGCCAAAATACAAATAAAATGATAAATCATAACTAAAAACTTTCCATAATGGTAACCGACACACTCCATGAATATATAACATGTACTGAATTTTGCAAGCAAGCAGAATAACCAGCTTAATGTACTTCGTCAGTATATATACATACAAGGAAGTTGAACGTGGGAGGGGGCAATTAGGCCAAAAAAGCCTGCGCCAGATGGTTTACCTAATTGTCTAAAGATTCCGGAATGGACTTTATTACAAGCGGAAAAGGCCATCTTACTATAATTCACCAAATGTCCGTCCGTCTGTCTGTCCGTCTGTCTGTCCGTCCGTTCGAAGGTACCGCAAAAACAGCTGAACCGATCCCAACGATATTTTGGGTGGGTAATCCTGGGATCCCCAGGAGTAAAATCGGCTATTTAGTTTTTCCAATTTCAGCTTTGGTCTCCAGCATTCTCAGGTTTGGACTCCCGCATAACATTCGCGTTCGCATAACGTTCATTGTGACGATGTTTTCATTGTGACGATGTTGTTTTCCCAGGTGCCGCACAAACGACTGCACCGATCACTGCACAGCTGCACCTATCGGACTCGGTGATCTCAGACAAAGACCTTTTATAAGGACACGGGTTGAATCCCTGCTTGAGAGAATTCCATCCCCCTCCCCGCCATCATGGCCGTTTCTCCAACTCACAATCCCACAAGATATGCAGAAAGGACGACCCAAAACCAATTATCTTCTTTTCGATTCGCATATAAACATCATTAAAAGTAAATAATGACCTCGGCCAAAGTTCAAACGACGTTCAATCTCTACATGAGAGAGTTCCACATACAGTCACGTGAAAAAGTAAGTACACCCCATGTAAAGTTTTGACTTTTTCAACATATTTCAACATACAGCTATTTGATCTTCATTTCAACAATATTGATAGATAAAGGTGATATAATATAACAAATATAATGAAACATTTACATTTTGTCGTCCATTGTATCATATAAATAAACATAAATGCAAATTTCACATGTGGAAAAAGTAAGTACACCCCTACATTTATCACTACTTCAAATACCTAAAATTAGAATCGGGTGCACCAGCTCAGGTGCAAATGATTAGAACATCGTTAGAGAGGATCTTGAAGGAACCTGTCTTATTTAAACCTCAGACATTTAGTTTGGTTTGCTCTTTGTTGTTGAAGAGTGCGGCATCACCATGCCTAGATCAAAAGAGCTCTCTGAGGCCTTCAGAAAGAAGGTTATAGAAGCCTACGAGTCTGGGAAGGGATTTAGAAAGATCTCCAAACAATTTGAAATCAATCATTCGACTGTCCGGAAGATCATCTACAAGTGGAGAAGATTCCAAACAACTGCCAACTTGTTCAGGCCAGGCCACCCCAGCAAGTTCAGCCTGAGAGCAGACCGCAAGATGCTGAAAGAAGTCTCGAAGAAACCCAGAATGTCATCACGGGACCTACAGGTAGCTCTTGCCACTGTTGATATCAAAGTGCACGAGTCTACCATCAGAAAGAGGCTGCACAAATTTGATCGACATGGGAGGTGTGCCAGGAGGAAACCTTTTCTGTCCAGAAAGAACATCAGGGCAAGACTAAAGTTTGCCAATGAAGACCTCGGCAAAGACCCGCACTTCTGGAACAATGTGCTCTGGACAGATGAGTCAAAGGTAGAGCTATTTGGCCACAGTACCAGAAGACATGTTTGGCGAAAACCAAAGACAGCATTTGACCACAAGAACCTGATACCAACTGTAAAGCATGGTGGTGGAAATATTATGGTTTGGGGCAGCTTTGCTGCATCAGGGCCTGGGCAGCTCAGCATCATGGAATCCACTATGAATTCTTCATTGTACCAGAGGGTGCTTGAGGATAATGTGAGGCCATCTGTCAGAAAGTTGAAGCTCAACCGAGGGTGGACCTTGCAACATGACAATGATCCTAAACATACCAGTAAATCCACCAAGGAAAGGCTGAAAAGAAAGAAATGGAGGGTTCTGGAATGGCCAATTCAAAGCCCGGATCTAAATCCCATCGAGATGTTGTGGGGAGAATTGAAACGAGCTGTGCATGCAAGAAACTCCTCAAACATCACACAGCTGAAAGAATTCTGCATGGAGGAGTGGGCAAAAATTTCTCCCAGTCGATGTCAGAGACTGGTAGACAGTTATAAGAAATGCATACTTGAGGTTGTTTCTGCCAAAGGGGGCAATACCACCTATTGGAGCCAAGGGTGTACTTACTTTTTCCACATGCGAAATTTGCATTTCTGTTTATTTAAATTCTACAATGGACTACAAAATGTAAATGTTTCATAATATTTGTTATATTATATCACCTTTATCTATCAATATTGTTGAAATGAAGATCAAATAGCTGTCTGTTGAAATATGTTGAAAAAGTCAAAATTTTACACGGGGTGTACTTACTTTTTCACGTGACTGTAGCTATTTGGGCGGTGTATACGCCAGCAGATCGTTGTCTCCATTGATCTTGCCAAGGCCGTAACAGCTATTGGCTCAAAATCCATTTAACTGTTGATTTGGTAGTTTTTGTGCTGCACAAACGGCTGCACCGATCGGCTGCACCGATCGGACTCGGTGACATCGGACAAAGACCTTTTATAATGACATGGGTTGAATCCCTGCTTGAGAGCATTCCACCCCCCTCCCCGCCATCACGGCCGTCTCTCCAACTCACAATCCCACGAGATATGTGGAAAGGTTTACCCAAAACCAATTATCTTCTTTTTGATTTGGATATAAACATCAATAAAAGTAAATAATGACCTCGGCGAAAGTTCAAGACGTTTAATCTCTACATGAGAGAATTACAAATAGCTATTTGGGCGGTGTATATGCTAACAGATCACTTTCTCCATCGATATTGCCAAGGCCGTAACAGCTATCGGCTCAAAATCCTTTTAACTGTTGACTTGGTAGTTTTTACAATGAAGGAAACATTGGCAATGTTGTTAAAAGTTTATTTTGTGATTAATTTGTGATTGGAGTTATGTTGTTTGGAATGAAAAAAGACATATCGAGTTCAAATAAATGACAACATGCTGTGATGGTTTCTACTTTCTAAACGTGAACTTCGCAGATCGCCATATGCAGATTCGCCACGGACCCACGATCGATGTTTCTGTGCGTGAACGTACCTGTTTGTTTGCGAACGGGTATGTTTTTCATGGAAGTCCTTCACGAACTTGCTGTCCATGTCTGACGTACGACTGAAGGTGCTACAGGAATGCGGAATTTATTGGTTTCATGCTTTAGCATTCGCCGTATCTGCATTGCCTGTTTGCTTCTGGCCTCCCACCCGTGCATTGCATGGGTATCTCACTAGTATAAGGGAATTCTGGAACAGTATAAGATGGTTTAGAAAAAGTGATATTATTTAAATAAAAAATATGTATTCTTTTCTCCATTTCCCGCACATCTCTTCCCGGTTACTCTCAAACAGTTAATATAACGACTGTAGCGATGTGGTGTTTATGGCAACAACACAATTTGTTTAACTTTGATGGTCTGAAGAACCTTGGTGTGTGTAAATCAACGCGCATCGAAGGGGGATTTTAAAGGAAAGGGGTGCTTGGGGCATGTATCCCAAAAACATTCATATAAATTTATTATTCGTACAACATGTGTGTATTATTAAACTACTTTCATCCACCTTGGCATGCTGTCGACATTTGGCAGAAAACTACATTTTTTGTGGATCCAGCTCTACCCAAGCAGCCATGCATACCGAAGTGAACATTTGATGGGATGCAATAAAACTGGATCACATGCATTGATTTACACTTAACTCCCTGAAACAAGGAATGTAATTGTTGTCGTTATTTTATGCTTTTCAAATTAAGCAAATGATTTATTGACAGAGTCAATCAATCAATGGCTGTCCAGTCAAAAGTTTGTCTGCCAAGCAAATCGAAAGACTTCTTCATGTCAGCAAGAGGACGAGAAGGGTGAACAAATAACTCGTCACATTACATTTCAATTCATTCGATCTACTGAATGGTCCACAGGATATCATGGGTCGAATCCTTAACGACTGGCCGCAAAGACCATCGTTACAAGGCAAAGTGGCTAAAAAGGACTTCCTGTTTTACAGGAACGAGGCTCATGGAAGAGCAAGGTAGAATCGACAGTGGGACAAATATAAACGGAATAAACAAACAGAGAAGTATGAGAAGGAGGAAGGGAAGAAACACAGACATGAGCAAGTAAAATGGCTTAGTTTTAAGGCAAAGTGACTCAAATAATCATTATAAGGTAATGTAGCTAAACCCATCATTATAAAGTAAGGCAGGTAAATGCATCATTATACAGAAAAGTGCCTAAAAGTGTCATTACAGGTCAAAGTAAATAAAAAAAGTCATTGCAAGACAAAGTGACTGGAAGGCATATTACAAGATAAAGTCGTTAACAGGTTCATTTTAGGCAGCGCCTCCGTAAGATCGGTTTGACCAAGTTTGTTCATTTAACCATTTGTGTGACAACGTGAAGTCACAGAAAAAAACAAAAAAAACATGCTCACGTAATGTTTGGTTGATTGATTACTTAGCCTCCAATAAAGTGCTGGATGAATCAGTTACACAACGATACAACCACAAAAATGTCATATCGACTCG
Source organism: Myxine glutinosa (assembly GCF_964187855.1). NCBI lineage: Eukaryota > Metazoa > Chordata > Myxini > Myxiniformes > Myxinidae > Myxine > Myxine glutinosa. The sequence continues at coordinate 46,440,892 of NC_136270.1, forward strand.
TGGCACACAGCGGTTTCACGTGTGACCCACATTGCGGTGAGGAGTACAATTCACAGGACCACAACCCGCAAGCCGCAGCCAACATAGCTACAAACCACAGATGGAGCTTTGCCAGTGGAGAAAGTTCGAGGTTGCACCGGATGACACCACAGTCATGGAATCCTCACACAGACAGAAATTCACCAACTTAGTTAGGGATGGTCTTGCATTCTTGGTCGATGTGGCATTCTCAACAACCAATCCTCCCACAACAATCGTTTTGGGTTCCTCACACGTCATTGATTTCGAATGGGACCACAGCTGCGGATTTCTTCATGATGTCAACATAGTCGAGGAATGAATAAGCTTTACATCATTGATTTAATATTAATGAATACAACTGGGGCTTGATAGAACATGTGGGACCCTGGAGTACCGGGAAATTGTTGGGTGCTTTGTTGAAAGATTTATTTGGAAAGGAAGAACCTTTTTGAAATTGTAAAACTCATAGAAAATTGATCGAAACGTTATTCCATCAATAAAACAGTTTAACAGCAGTTAATAAACTATTGGTCATCTGTTATTGTTGGCAGGACACAGCTCCTTTGTTTCCCTGGGGTGGTGAGATGTGACTTGGACTGGGAGACAAAGAAAAACTTGAGTGAGGAAAGTTATTTGTTGGATTGAAAGACGTTGATTACTAAATGTGCAACTTTATTCTATAAGTTAATAGAAGAGCATATCCATTGCTACGCTGGCGGACCAATTAGTCGCCACGTCTCTTGCTGCTAGAAGGGGGGGGGGGGAGATGGATGGGAAGGGGATAAAGGAGAAATGGAGGGATGGGAAGTGGAGAGAGGGGAAGGGGAGGGAGGGGGAAAGGATGGGGAAGGGGAGAGAAGGGGAAAGGATGGGGAAGGAAAGGAGAAGGGGAGAGATATACCGCATGTACATCTTTTAGGGGGGGGGGCCTTGAGAGGCCCCTCCATTTACTACCCAGAGGTGCCAACAAGTCACTTGAGCCAGGTCTCAAGTCATTGAAAGAAAGTCTCAAGTCACCGTAGTATTTTTTCAACTTGATTGTGTCAAGTCCGTCGTTTACTTATCAACCCAGTGGAGTACAAGATATCAAATAACTAAAACACACGACTTCATTTATTGCCATGTATTTTCTGAAAATCTGTTTGACTGAGTCTGAGTCTGATTCGCCGACTGGAGTCAATTACTCTGATAAGTCTGAAGATAACCATATATGACTTTCTTCACAAATGTCCCAATTAGAATGCATCTGGCTCGGTGTGTTCGGTTAGTATACACGCTGCTTGGTGTGGTGTTCCATTAGCAAGCAGCTTACTTGGTGTGCTCGGTTAGTATACACCTTGCACAGTGTGTTCCATGAACAAGCAGCTTGCTATTGCTTCCCAAGCCAGACGTTCCGTATCAACTGGTTTGCAAACTGCTCGTTGAGTCGCTCGGCATATGGCGCAAAGCGATCCTCGCCCAATAATGAGGTTTGACCTTAAACAAATTGCATCTTACTATAATTCACCAAATGTCCGTCTGTCTGTTCGAAGGTACCGTAAAAACTGCTGAACGGATCGCAAAGATATTTTGGGTGGGTAATCCTGGGACCCTTGGGAGTAAAATCGGCTATTTAGTTTTCCCAATTTCAGCTTTGGTCTCCAGCATTCTCAGGTTTGGACTCCCGCATAACATTCGCGTTCGCATAACGTTCATTGTGACGATGGTCTCATTGTGACGATGTTGTGACGATGTATGTGTTCACGGTAGTGTTTGCCGTGACGGTGTGAACGTAATTTCGTAATGTTTTTCGTTTCGTAATCCTTTAATGAACGTTTAATGTTTAATGAACGGTTAATGTTTAATGAACGTTTAATGCCCTTCTATGTCCGGGGCCGCACGCGCGCTACACTGGACGGGCCAGCGTGTACCTTGCCCTTCGCCGTCATGCTCGGGTAAACCGCTGAGCCCCATCCGTGATGGGGACCGGGGCTTGAGACAGTGTCCCACGAACGAGGAATTCCCAGTAAGCGCGAGTCATCAGCTCGCGTTGATTAAGTTCCTGCCCTTTGTACACACCGCCCGTCGCCGCACAAACATCACAATGACAAACAATTACAATTCACAGTGATATGAAGTGATGTGGCTTTTATTGAAGTTCTAAAGATACTGTTTTGATTTTGATGATTTACGTGTGATATGATTTGACGGATGTTTATATGAATCGTTAAAAAAAAAAAAATTCTGCCTTCAATTTCTGATATTTTGCCTTTTCATTTCGGCTTCCCAATTGAAGCCCCGCCCATAGGGCGGGTACCGCTGCTAGTCATAATAATTAAATAAAGAGTATGACCGAACACTCATAACTGTACTATGGGTATATTCAGTTTTTTCTCAATGAAATCGTTATTGCTTGCTACAAGGGTCTCAAGGCACTAATCACATTCCATTATCATGAAATTATCGCGATAATCACGATGATCAGGCGCATTATCGTGGTATAGGCTTCTCCATTATCACCCAGGCCTAGTGGATAAAGCATTCCATGATAAAGGCCGTACACCTTCTGTCGCATTCCGAGCCGTGAGCAGAGCAGATGGTTTCCACTTCCTCGTGGGCTGCCCTGCTTCAACATAACAACGTCGAGGTTTGTATGCAAGATGGCGTCATTGGAGTGTCTCAAAGAGAGAAA
>NC_136270.1:46446083-46473583 GCF_964187855.1 Myxine glutinosa
AAGGATATTCCCATTTATTGCGAGCAATCACAATATATTCTCTGACGTCATATATGAGCAACCCGCTTTGAATGCAACTTTTGGCACGACACCTACAATCCATTAGCGACCAAAACCAACAAATAATAAAGACAACTTCCACATGCCCCTCAGGTATAATGATCACGAGTACAATGGGAGAGTATCTTTTCTATCCAGGTGGGAGTAACAGAATATATCTGCCCTCGCTCCTTACAAGAAAAAGAGAAGGTAGAAATCTACCCAAACAAGGCACGTCTTTACGCAGGATGTTTGGCATAATTAGTCTACGCAGCTGCTCCCCCTGCTTGGGTCCAAATCAAAAAGTACAGCGGAACGCTCACAAAGGCCGTGCCAAAAACCCAGTCTGCAGAAGGTAAAAGAAAGTATTTAAAAAAAAAAAACACGGACAGTGTTCACTCGCAACAAGGGACACCTTGTGCAGCCGATTGTTCTAATCCTCATAAAAGCATGACTAGTTCTGGCTCAAAAAGCCATGAATCATAATAACACCGAGGCCTTAATGCGTCGCACAGAACAAATGGCAGAATTGGAACGCATTTTCAATTGGCCTTTCCAAACTTTAGCTCCAGCACAATAGGTATCAAAGTAAAATTCTTGAAATTTTGGCCTTTGGCTTTCCTCGGCAAAGTCTAAAACTCATTAAGGAGTTCCACTGGAGTGAGAAAGTTGGATTATGACGCATTCTCGCAAATTCAGCAAAACTGTAATTATGTCACCATGGAAACAAATTAATTGTGCAGAGAACACAACAAACACGTCTCAACTCTGAACAGCATTTCCATTCAAAAGCAAAGGCCCGAATAATACTGGCATAAATTAAATAATATACTGGCATACACCTGGCATAAATAGCCTAATCCTATCACCTTTACGAGGTATCCATTAATGTTAGTCAAAACACTGAAAGTCCTCTGACTTTATTTCCTTTTTTTTTGTTTGACGCTACCTCTGCCATGCTTAACATATGAGGTTGCATGCTTTGCATCATATGCAGTTCCTTCCTCTTTCCAAACTTTCACCTTTTCATCACTTTGGTAAAATTTCATGTTGGTCACACCTGTCCACAAAACCTTTGTTGTAGAACTCGACCAGCTCACCTCTGTACTTTTTGGCAAATTTCAATCTGGCCTTTCTATTTTTGGTGCTGATGAGAGGTTTGCATCTTGCGGTGTAGCCTTTGTAATTCTGCTGTCGGTCTTCTGTGAACGGTATATTGTGATAATTTTACCCCTGCACCCTGGAAGTTGTTGGTGATGTCACTGACAGTTGTTTCAGGGTTTTTCTTCACAGTTCTGAGGATTTTTAGCTCACCTGGAACGAAGTTCAGTGGAGCTTATGCAATGGCATGTTGTCCGTCAGTCCGTCAGTCCGTCCATCAGTCCATAAACACTTCAAAATTCTTCTCCGAAACCGCTGATGGGATTGCGACCAAATTTGGCACAAATTATATTTGTTGTGTTGTGACTAAAGTTTGTTCACGGCATTAAAAAAAATGGAGGTCTAATGGGGTCACCAAGGTCAAAGTAGATCCAGGTTTGACCCCCCAAAATAGGAATTTGCTTTTTCCTCAGAAACTACACTATTTCGATGAAACTTGACCACAACCTTCAGTTTGTTCACGGCACTATGAATATCAGTCTCAGGGAGCCTACGGGGGGGGGGGGGGGGGTAAGGGGGGGTCAAAGTGGGTCCAGGTTTGACCGCTCAAAATAGGTATTTGCTTTCTTCTCTGAAACTACACACACAATTTTGATGAAACTTGACCACAACCTTCTCCACCCATGCTGTACCAAACTTGGTTCAAGGCATTAACAAAAATCTGCCCCTTTGTGGGTCTATGGGGAGGGTGGGGGGCGTTGCCCCCCAAAATAGGTATTTTTTCTTTGCTTGTTTAAAGTCTTATGATTATGTTAGTATGATTCTATGTGCTGCCTTATCTTCTAGACCGCCTTTGGAGGCCATTTTTCCCTGCAGAGCAGGGGTTGGCCTTTTTCGGGCACCATGGTCCCTGTTTGAAGCAATGTTTTATGGTCGGATGCTCTTACTGCCGCCAATCCTGTTGGTCGCCTCTTGCGAAACACAGGGAATTACCAGTGAACTGGTATTCAATTTGCAGACATCGGAAGAATGACAGGCTTTGCGATGACATGCAAAGTATTGACATGGGCAATGAGGAAGTTAGGAGTGGAGGAATGGTTGATCAGAGTAGTGATGGCAATGTACAAAAGAGCGCGCACAGCTGTAAGGACGAAGGACGGGAATAGTGGTGAGTTTGAGGTGAAGGTAGGAGTGCATCAGGGGTCGTTAATAAGTCCACTACTATTTGTAGCCATGATGGAGGTGCTGGCTCAGAACGTAAAGGAGGGTTACCGTGGGAGTTGTTGTATGCAGATAATCTGGTGTTGATTGCGGAAAGTATGGATGGACTGAAGGAAAAGATGAACAAGTGGAAGGAATGTATGGAGACAAAAGGTCTGAAGGTGAATATCGGAAAGACGAAGGTGATGGCAAGTGGTAAAGCATGTGGTGAGGTGGAAAGAACTGGGAAGTGGCCCTGTGCTGTGTGCAGGAAGGGTGTCAGAGTGAACTCCATTCAATGTACAATGTGCGCTGAGTGGGTTCATCAAAAATGTAGTGGTCTGAGAGGGTCATTAACTAGTGTGGCAGCTACATTCAAATGTAAGGTGTGCACAGAGGGAGCTGCACATGGAGGAAATGTTGAGTTGGATCTTGGAGACGGCGTGAAGCTGGAAGGTGTGAAAACATTTTGCTACCTCGGAGACATGCTGAATGGAGAAGGTGGATCAGACTCGGCAACGGTTGCTAGAGTGAGATGTGCATGGAAGAAGTTTCGGGAACTGAGTGGCGTGCTGATGAGGAGGGGAGTGTCGTTGAAGCTGAAGGGAAAGGTGTATGCTGCACGTGTGAGAAGTGTTATGATTTATCGGAGCGAGACATGGGTAATGAACGTAGAGCAGCAACGAAGGTTGGAAAGGGTGGAAATGCGAATGGTTCGATGGATGTGCGGAGTATCATTGAGAGAGAGGAAGACAAATGATGAATTGCGAAAAATGATGGGAATAGAGCCCGTGATTGATGCTGTGAAGAGGATCAGGTTGAGCTGGTATGGTCATGTGTTGAGGAAAGATGAAAGCGACTGGTTGAGAAGAGTGATGGAAATGAATGTAGAAGGAAGTAGAGGACGGGGAAGACCGAGAAAGACTTGGCTAAAGATGGTGGAAGAAGAAATGCGGGCAAGGGGGTTAACAAGGAGAGATGCAGAAAATAGGGCAAGATAGAGAAGATTGTCATGGGGACCGCAAGGCTAACCCCCGCTCTAGCAGGGAAAATGGCCTTAAAATGCATGTTGTTGTTTTGTTGTTGGAAGGATGACAGGCTGAGTCAATCCCCCTGGCGTTAATTCAGCGATCGACCGGGATTCAAACTCAGGATCCTAGGATCCCAAGCCGACACCCTAACCGCTAAGCCGGCACCCTAACCGCTAAGCCGGCATCCTAACCGCTAAGCCGGCACCCTAACCGCGAATCCGGCACCCTAACCGCTAAGCCAACACCAGGCTTTCCATGAGTTGAGAATGGAGTTGAGGAGTTTGAATGGAAGATGGAAGAGGGCAGTGGAAGGGGAGAGGAATGGGCTTGAGGTGTTGACGAAGCATGTGAGGGTGAAGTTGGTGAAGTTGAAGAGAGTGGAAAGGATGAAGAGGTGAAGAAAGGAGAGGCAGAGGAAGAGAACGAGGTTCTTTGAGAAGCCTTTTCAGTTTATGAAGGATCTGTTGGAGCCGTCTCGAGGTGGTGTACTGAAGGTACAAAAGGAAGAGTTGGAAGGTCACCTGCGTGTCACGTATGCAGACACAAGGAGGAACGAAGTGGTGGAGGACATCGAAGGATTGGTGAGACCGACAGAGCCAGGTGCTCCATTTGATTTGTCAGAGCCAAAGATGTCTGAGATTGAGGCAGTTTTGAGGAAGGCACGGGCGGCATCGGCTCCAGGACCAAGTGGAGTTCCATACAAGGTGTTTAAGAGTTGTGAAGGCATCAGGCAGTATCTGCGGAAGGCTCTGAAGGTGGTATGGAGGCAATGAGTGGTGCCCAGTCAATGGAAGTGGGCGTAATTTATATTCCAAAGTGGAGTTTATATTCCAAAGCAGGAGGAGGCTGTGACACTGGAGCAGTTTAGACCAATATCATTGCTCGATGTAGATGGGAAGATATTGATGAGTGCCTTTGCGGCACGGCTCTCAGGCTTCATCAGAGGGAATGGTTTTGTGGATGGTTCTGTGCAGAAGGCAGGAATACCAGGATCACCAGGATGCATTGAACACTCGGCAATGGTCTGGCAAGTGTTACAGGAGGCAAAGAGGCAAAGGAAGGATGTGGCGGTGGTATGGCTGGATTTGGAGAATGCATATGGGTCAGTGCCGCATGCCTTGATCAGGTATGCCATGGATTTCTTTTGGGTGCCACGGAGATTTAGGGATTTTTTGATGGCATATTATGATCAGCTTTGGATGCGGTTTGCGACACAGTCCTATGTAACAGAGTGGCAGAAGTTGGAAGTGGGGATCCCGATGGGATGTACCATCTCCCCTATTTTGTTTGTGCTGGTTATGGAGTTGTTGATACGTGCGGTGAGTGGACATGGGAAGGAAGTGGAGCGAGCCCCTGGTCAGAGGTTGCCAGTGATGTTTGCTTTCATGGATGACCTGACAGTTGTCCAACAGTCCGTGATGCAGCAGTAGAGGTACTGGGACGACTGGAAAGGTTGATGCAGTGGGCAAGAATGGGATTTAAAGCAAGAAAGTCGAGGAGTGTGGTAGTGAGATGAGGAGTGGTGGATAACATGTACAGGTTTGAGCTGGGAGGGGAGGTGGTTCCATCATTGGTGGAGGCCCCTGTGAAGAGTTTGGGAAGATGGTATATAGTGGAGTTGAATGATATGGGAAGAGTGGAGGAGGTCAGAAACAAGCTTTTGAGAGGTTTGAAGAGGATTGATGGATGTGGTTTGCCAGGTAAGTTGAAGGTATGGTGTTTGAAATTTGGATTGATGCCACGAGTATTGTGGCCATTGATTATGTATGATATTGCGATTGGGCATGTAGAGAGGATGGAGGATGTGGTGAGCGGGTTTGTGAGGAAGTGGTTGGGAGTGCCACACTGTTTGACGAACATTGCTTTTTATGGTCAGGGTGGAAAACTCCAGTTTCCCTTGACATCATTAACCAAGGAGTTTAAGGTGGTGAGGATGCGGAGTTCATGATGTTGCGGGATTCAAGTGATGCAGTGGGAAAGAATGCTCTCCCAGAGAAGAAGGGAACCGAACCGAACTCTTTAGAACTGAGAAAACTCTCTAAAACTCTAGAACTCTAAAACTAAAACTCTAAACTCGAGAACTCTCTAAAACCGAAATCTTAAGACCGAACTCTCTTATCTGTCTCCCTCTTCCAAATCCTGGTGGCGTCTGGTCAAATCTGTTTCTGGTGTTTGTTCCCCCTCCATCCCCTCCCTTACCTCAAACGGCTACACAGCTAACTCTGCACGTGAAAAAGCTGAATGCCTCAACTCTGTGTTTGCCTCTAAATCTTGTGTCCCAAACCCATCCCTCTCTGTACCCACCGTACCCAGTCATACCCAGCTGCACCTGGACTCTGTGTCCTTTCCTCCTGACAAGGTGGAAAAGTTTCTGTCAACCCTCGACTCCGATTCTGCAACTGGACCTGATGGCATCAGCCCACAGGTACTAAAATCCTGTTCTTCCACTCTTTCACTCCCTCTTTCTGTTCTTTTCACCCTCTCTTTTGCTCAAGGTCATCTGCCATCTGCTTGGAAATCAGCCAACATCACCGCTTTACACAAAAAATGTCCAAAAACAGATCCTAGCAACTATAGACCAATCAGCCTTCTCCCAATTATCAGATAAGTCATGGAATCCATCATTGCTTCGGATATGAAATCTTTCCTCTTCCCCAATGGCTTGATCTCTGATCATCAATTTGGTTTCAGACCAGGTCACTCTACATTGGACATGCTGCTTCTGCTGTCTCAACAATGGATGGAGGTCCTCAATGCCAAACAGGAAATCAGAGCTGTCTCCCTCGACATATCACGTGCCTTCGATACGGTCTGGCACCCCGCTCTGCTCACCAAACTCTCCTCCTTTGGCATCCATGAAATCTCCACGCATGGCTGGCGGACCTCCTCTCTAGTCGTAGTCAACGTGTGGCCCTGAATGGGTTTCTCTCATCTCCTCTTCCTGTTCAGGCTGGAGTTCCCCAAGGCAGTGTTCTGGGCTCTGTGCTTTTTCTGGTCTTCATCAATGATCTCTCCGACTCTCTTGAAAATCCTCTCTATCTCTTTGCTGATGACTCCACTCTCTGCCGCTCCATTCCTCATCCCTCAGATCGGCAGTCTGCAGCCTCCTCACTCTCTGCAGACCTGGACAAAATCACAGACTGGGCAAACAAGTGGAACATGTCTTTCAATCCTGACAAATCTCACACTCTTACGATGTCTCTCCGAAAAGACCGACTGGACAACCCTCCCATCCACTTTCTGAATAATCCTCTCCAAGAAGTGAGATGGATGGATGGTATGGAAGGTGAGGTATGGAAGGTGGTATGGAATTGGAACCAATTTTTTTTTTTTTTTTTTTTTTTTTTTTTTTTGTATACAAGTTCGAGGCTCGTGAAAGAGCGAACATTAATCACACAGAAAGACAAACCGACACATAAAACATATAACATAGGGAGCGGTAGACAAGATGGGGAGAGAGGGGGAAGGACACAAACACAACATTTGAGAGCAGGGACCGAGAGACATGGAGACATGGAGAGATCTGAGAGAGGGCGAGGGCTTTGGGGGGGGGGGGGGGGGGGGGCGTGGGAAAGGGGGCAGTGGGAGAGGTATAAAACATATGGACCCTGCCAGGACTTACAGGAAAGAAGTTGGAATTTCAAACAAGGTGGATCTGGGGTGAATTAGCGGGGGTAGAAAAGATCAAGGTTTTGGATGGGGGAAGATAAGAGATGGTGGTGAACAGCTGTTTTAAAGACCTGGAGGGAGGAGTGGGATTGAAGGGAGTGAGGTAGTTTGTTCCAGAGGCGGGAGAAAAGAGGAATGAAAGAGTGAAGGTGAGCGGAGAGCCGAGATTTCGGCAGTTTAACCATCAGAGGGTTGCTGGCAGATCTTGTGCGACCTGTAGGAATATTTGGGGGACAGAGAACAGAGAGAGCTGGGGGTGCAAGGCCGGAGAGGAGTCGGTAGAAGACAGAAAGACCACCTACCTGCCTGCGGTGAGTGAGTGAAAGGCCCTCAGAGATAGCTTCATCGCGGGAGATTCCAATAATTCTGAAAGCTTTGGTTTCAACAGCGTGAAGCCGAGCTAGGTGTGAGGCAGGAGCACCGGCCCATAGGGGAGAACAGTATTCCATTGAGCTGCGGATGAAAGCCTTGTATGTGGTGAGGAGCTCAGGTGTGCCGAGGAAGGACTTCGCACGACGGAGGATGCCCAGTCGGCGACTGGCTTTGGAGGCCAGCTTGGAAATGTGGTTTTCCCAAGAAAGATCATGGCAGATAGTGAGACCCAAAATCTTGAGCGACAGAACTTCTTGGAGAGGATTGTTGAGAAAGTAGATGGGAGGGTTGTCCAGTCGATCTTTTCGGAGAGACATAGTAAGAGTGTGAGATTTGTCAGGATTGAAAGACATGTTCCACTTGTTTGACCAGTCTGTGATTTTGTCCAGGTCTTCAGAGAGTGAGGAGGCAGCAGACTGCCGATCTGAGGGAAGAGGAATGGAGCGGCAGAGAGTGGAGTCATCAGCAAAGAGATAGAGAGGATTTTCGAGAGAGTCAGAGAGATCATTGATGAAGACCAGAAAAAGCACGGGGCCCAGAACACTGCCTTGGGGAACTCCAGCCTGAACAGGAAGAGGAGATGAGAGAAACCCATTCAGGGCCACACGTTGACGACGACTAGAGAGGAAGTCCGCCAGCCATGCGTGGAGATTTCCATGGATACCAAAGGAGGAGAGTTTGGTGAGCAGAGCGGGGTGCCAGACCGTGTCGAAGGCACGTGATATGTCGAGGGAGACAGCTCTAATTTCCTGTTTGGCATTGAGGACCTCCATCCATTGTTGAGACAGCAGAAGCAGCATGTCCAGAGTAGAGTGACCTGGTCTGAAACCAAATTGATGATCAGAGATCAAGCCATTGGAGAAGAGGAAAGATTTCATATCAGAAGCAATGATGGATTCCATGACTTTGCTGATAATTGGGAGAAGGCTGATTGGTCTGTAGTTGCTAGGATCTGTTTTTGCACCTTTTTTGTGCAAAGCGGTGATGTTGGCTGATTTCCAAGCAGATGGCAGTTGACCTTGAGCAAAAGAGAGGGTGAAGAGAACAGAGAGAGGGTGAGATAGAGCAGCAGAGCAGGATTTTAGGACCCGTGGGCTGATGCCGTCGGGTCCAGTTGCAGAATCAGAGTCGAGGGTTGACAGAAACTTTTCCACCTTGTCAGGAGGAAAGGACACGGAGTCCAGGAGCAGCAGGGTACGACTGGGTATGGTGGGTACAGAGAGGGATGGGTTTGGGACACAAGATTTAGAGGCAAACACAGAGTTGAGGCATTCAGCTTTTTCACGTGCGGAGTCAGCTGTGTAGCCGTTTGAGGTAAGGGAGGGGATGGAGGGGGAACAAACACCAGAAACGGATTTGACCAGACGCCACCAGGATTTGGAAGAGGGAGACAGATAAGAGAGTTCGGTCTTGAGAACGGAGAGATATTCTTTCCTGGCTCTCCTGAGGGTGGACACACACTTGTTTCGGGCTTTGTGAAAGGAAATGAGATTTCCTTCCGTTGGATTTGCTTTCCAGGAGACGAAGGCAAGTTGTTTCTGGGCAACAGCCTCACCACAAGATTCCGTGTACCATGGACGGGAGGAAGGGTATGACAACTGAAGACGAGATGGGATAAATCTGTGCATGAGAGAGAGCAATTTACTTTGGAAGAATTCCCAGGATGAGTTGATGTCAGAGGTGGTAGAGATGGGAGACCAGTCCAGATGATTGATGGCTGCTTGAAGACCGTGCCAGTTGGCCTGAGTGAAATGCCAGACTCGTCGACGCTGAGCAGGCTCCCTGAGGATGGTCAGAGAGATGTCCACTTTAACAAGGACATGATCAGATGATCCGATCGGAGCAGAAGAAGAGCAGCAGACATTTTCAGGGAAGTTAGTCATAACCAAGTCCAGAAGAGAAGATGTTCCGTTGACTGAGATCCGGGTCGGGAAATTGACAGATTGTGTCAGTCCCAGTGAGTCGCAGAAGTCCTTTGCTGAGGAGCCATGGCTGGTGAGAGAGGTACCCACACCCAGCCAACTGGCATGATGACAGTTGAAATCACCACATATGAGGAAGAGAGAGTTGGGATGAGTAGATAGAAGTTGGTCCATATCATCAGACAGCGAGATGTAGATGGAGTCATCACTGTTTGGTGGACGGTACAACACACATATGAACAAGAGGTGGGAGCGAAGGGGAAGCCGTAGCCAGAGGTATTCCTGGGGGTGAGGTGGAGAGAGTGCAGTGCAGGGCGAGTGAGGAAGAGAGTTTTTGATAAAGATAGCAACCCCGCCTCCAGGACGAGGCTCAGGTCTATCATACCGGAGGAGGGAGTAGCCCGGGAGAGATACTATGGAATCAGAGACATCATAAAGGAGGAAAGTTTCTGTTAAGCAGATCACGTCTGGTTTGACAGAAGCAACCTGTATGGAGAGATCAGTTAAGTTTGAACGAAGGCCCCGGATGTTTGAGGTCCATACCGTTAATGAAGAGGAAGGGGGAGCATCAGATACAGAACAGTTTGTGTATGGAAGGTGAGATGGATGGAGAGAGTGTGCGAGAACGCACACCTGAGTTGGTTGTGGCGCGTGTGCGGGAGGGCACATCGGAGCACGTGAGTGGGTATGTGCAAGAGTGCACACCCACGAGTGTTACAGAGTACGTAACGGAGGAGAGGTGTGGAACGGAGGCGTGCGTAATAACAGAGTGTGCGAGGAGAATGGATGCGCGAGAGGAATGTGCGGGATGTACGAAAGGCGTTGGCGCGCGAGAATTTGTGAGTGTAAAAGGGGTTGCGTATGCGTGCGAGCATGTAAGGAAAGCATCGACATTGACCGGGACAGCGTTTAGGCTGACGGATAGCGGACGCGAGCCCTCGGTCCGTGGTGCTCGTTGTGTGCTGCGGGGACCGGCGGGGATCGGTGTCGCATCGCTCCTGCTCTGAGCGTCGTGCACGATTCGGGCTGGGCCCTGCCCTGCACGGTCGAGTCCGCGCTTTGCCAGGCAAAGCGGGCGGCCCGGTTCGAGAGGAAGGAGAAGGGGTCGGAGCGGCGCCCCCTTGTGGTGGCGGCACTCCACCCGGGCAAGGCTGGGCCATCGCGCTTGGCAGCGCAAGACCTTGCGCCGGGATGGTGCCTTGAACCTTGTCCCGACAAAACCTCCTCCCCTGAATCGAATGCCGGACGGACTCCACCTACATTAGACCCAAACCACCCGTATTCATTGCTCGGCTTTGCGAAGCCGAGTTTTAATGATGTAACGACGTACCGAGGAGGCTCAGAGTAGTGGACGATTGATGGTAGTAGTGATAGTGTGATTGGGAATTGATACCCAGTGTAGAGGGATGGTAAATTTACCATCCCTCACATTAGTGGGGCACATGAGCATTCGTTTTATGGGGTATGGTGGTGAAAACCTAGCCAGGGAGGGCTTAGATAATGTTAGGGTTTAGAAATGACCATAGATAACATTAGATTTAAGTAGCGACATCATACCTGTAGTGGGGACGCAGAATAGCTTAGTTTGGATGATAACGACGAGGGAGTGCTTAGTGTAAGGGAAGACGGGGAGCACAAGTTTCAGAAGGGAGTAGTCAGCTTAGATGATGCTATGTGTTTGTGGTGAGAGTGCTGAAATGAGGAATTGGTATGGAAGTTATTTGTGGTGAGGGTGATAAAGTGAGGCAATGCTCGTGAGAGATGTGTGTCATTGCTTGGGTTGAGTGAATGCGCCTGGAGGAAAGGAGGGTGCAAGTGCCACCAGGTGTGCAAGTGCCACCAGGTGTGCAAGTGCCACCAGGTGTGCAAGTGAAGTACAGGTGAATGAAGAATGGTTGCATGGAATAGATGGCATGGAATAAATGGAGTATGGAATGGATGGTGTGGAGTGAGTAGTGTGGAATACGTGGAGTGGAGTGGTTGGTGCGAAAGGAGTGAGTGGGAACAGGATGGACCCCCTCACGAGTACTCGGGGAGGGTAGTTTAAAAGTAGGTACAGGGAATAGGGAAATTGTGGTTGGATATTGGCATCTGTGGTGCGAGAGTAGCAGAGTACTGCTTGGATGGGTGCATTAGTGGAGTAAATCGGCTGGGCGTGTGGCCTGTTAGTACGTATGGTTAAATGGGCACTCCGCCACTGTTAGTCTGTCTGCCAGGTGAGGCCGCAGGTAGGCTCTGGGAGCCAGTAGAGTTCAATGGTGCCCGAGGATCCGGAGGACGGACCCGGGTAGCCCGACGCCAGAGAGGGCGGTAGAGGGTGAGAGTGCCAGAGGGCCTTCCCCAGGTAGGTTAGGGTAAGGAGCAGGTAAGCTCGGGAGACAACTACAGTGGCAGAGGTGTGCAGGTGAGTGGACCTCCTGGGAGCGCCACACGACCCAGCCCTGAAATTGTGCGAGGGCACAGGGAGTAGGATCGGGGGAGTGAGACCCCAAATTGGTGAGCACCACAGTTTGTTCAATGGGAGTTCGGTTCTTAGAACCACATAGTGTAAGATGGCCAATGGTTTGGCAGGGAAAGGACCCGGGTAGTGTAAAGTGTGTTAAAGTCATTTAGAAGGTAGTTAGGATTGAGAGTCTCTTCGCACCATCCGCATCCACTCACCAAGGTGACAGGACTCCACACCACCGGTTTGTGCAAATGTCTGGTATGTAAGACGCATCATGACGTGGGGGTGACATTGTGTTCATTGTTCCATCTCTTCCTCCTTATGAGGGATTGATGGTAAATTCGGAATTGAGGGTTAATGAGAAATTGGGATTGATGACGAATTTGGTATAGAGGGGAGATATGGGGAAGACAGGACGTTAGCGACGGATTTGTAAATTGTGTAAATACGGGGTAGGGGCAAGGGTAGATTAGGTGACAGGGGGGAGCGTACGCTAGGGACGAGCTTTCTCCGCTCGTTCTCCAACGCAGCTCACTCTGCATTGCCTTGTTTTGCTGTGTACCCTTGCGATCTTGCCCCGCTGCTTGCTTGTCCTCCTTCCCCCACTCACGGATTTGTTTATTTTGGGCCCGGGGGGGGGGGGAGCGCAGGTGTCCGCAATTGTGTGCCCGCACCCTCGCTGCTGCCTGCCTGGACCGGTACCCCACTTATGGACCGCACGTCTTACGGCCTCGCACCATATGGACCGCAGGTCTGTGGCCGAACACCACACTGATGGACCCCACGTTTTGGGGCCTGGCACCTCTGCTGGGGACCGGTCATTGCGGCCAGGGAGATCTTGCTTGTGGACCACGGTAAAGGTGGCACCTAAGCCATGCAGGTGGACCACCTTCGTTGGCCCCTGCTGGCCATAATTAAAGAAATGGACACGTTTTGTGCCTTTTTTAGTACCAACTAGGCAGCAAGCAAGTAGTCGTCCAGGAACATCGGCCTAGCAGCCAAGAACATCGGCCCAGCAGAGAAGACGTCGCAAAGCTTCATTATTATTTCAACTGTGATGACTGTGCACTGGATGGTGCTTTTTGTGCATTTTGGTGCTTTGGTGTTTTTGGTGCTTATTGGTGCTGGTGGTATCGGTGCAGTGCAGTGTATGCCTTTCCTCTTCTCAAAAGATCTTCTTTTTGTTTCCCAAAAGACAGGTCCTGGGTTCGCGTTGTAAATACCAACTAGTGTCTTTGTGAATAATGCTCCCCACCGTCAATGTGTAGTTTGAAGACAATTACGTGATTTGGTTATTCTGTGGGCGTGAGTCTGATAGACAGAATGCAACGCAGCAGGCAGGACATACTTAGATGTTTTAAAAATGTCGCACTCAGAGTGAAGTTAATAGTAGAGGGTTACCACACCTGAGTGTCACACTAAGTTAAAGTTCTGTCGGGCCAGGACAGCCCTGGAGGTAATGAGGGTGCAGTGTTGTGGTTTTGAGAACCCTACGCTTTGTAAATATTTGTAATAATCCTTGTAAATAATCCCCTGTAAATATTCCCATTTTTTGGTGTAAAGGTCAAAGGTCGCACCCTAGTTAGGTCATATTGCAACACGTAGGACACCATAGGCTTCTTCTTTAGTTATCTCATTAGTATGTGTTCTAGTTAAGGATCTGTTCCCAATAGTTAAATCTGCGTTGCATTAATCAAATAAGATAGGCCCCATTTCGCTCATTATGCACTCTCTCTCTCTCCAAATTATCACGTGGCTGGGTTAGCAGCGTTCGCTGCATTGAGCCGTCATCGCTGCCTTAGCGCTGGCTCCAAATGCCATTGAACACATGGTCAGGCTTGGAGAAGAAGGGGGCGGAGCGGCAAGAACGAGGTGTGGCCACGTCAACTCACCACCAGGGCGCGGCCAGTAAGCCCCCAGCAGCCAACCAGGGCTGAGGTGAGCTCGTTAGTGGGCGTAGCCCTATGAAGGTGGCTTGATTTCAACGCGCGATCATATAAGCGCGAGCGCCATGCCCTTTGACGGACTGCGCCGGGGGATGCTGATCGTAACGGACTGCATGAGGGGAGGTCATTGTGAACGGACTGCGCGAGGGGAGGTCATTGTGAACGAACTGCGCGGGGAGCGCTCGATTGATTGTCACTGCATTGAGCGATCTGCGCGAGGGTACCCTCTGAGACGAACGTTGGGCGAGAGAGAGTTGGCACGAAGATTATGTACGCGGCATCCCAGTCCCTCGCATAATTATATGGTCCGGTCGCGCACCAACGACACGCGAAGCTGCCTGCCATTCTTCGCGGCGGATCCGGACCCTGGACCGGACCCCATCGCCTGGACCTTTCATCCCTGCTATTCCCCATTCGTGTAAGTGTGTTTGTACTGTCCTGGTCGTGTGATAAAATAAGAGTGTTTAAGGATTGCCCTGTGTATCTGCTTCTTCCTCTGCCTGTACAGTCTTACCTTTCGTTTCTTCCTTGGTTTTGGTTTTGTACATAATTAAAAAACCTGTGTTCTTCCTTCTTACTCTTTGGGTTTTCCTCTCATCCGGTCGCTTTAGTGATTTCTCCATTGATATACGTGGCACGATTTGGCCAATGCTCAGGATCGGGTTAGTTTTATTGCTAACGGCTCGAGCTTCGGATTGCTAAACCGCTCAGCAATCTTCCATCTTGTCCGTGGCTCGAGCAGAAGTATCGCCCTGCTTTGCGGAGAGGGGGGCAAAGGTATCTGGGAACCCGTTGACCAGTCACCCTGGTCAATCTCAACCCCGCAAAGGAGCGCGATATATTCTAGGACTCGGACGGCCAGGTTAATAGACGAGGGGATTAAAGCCCCCTCGGTAAGGGGAGCGCCGTAATCCGAGATCCGCAACAATATATAAGTTCGAAACACACCTGGTCACAAGTGTGCCGCACTGACCAGGTCCTCAGTCGAGGTCCTCAGCATCATCCCGTTTCGACCCTTCAACCTCGATACGGTCAGCTAAGGTGGGCCAGCAGGGGCACATACACATCCACATGCAGCAACTACACCTGGATGCGTACATACCCCCACCCCCAGCCAGTGCGAACGCAGACTCCAACAACAACAACAACAACAACACCTCCGCATCCAGCATCCACAGAACCAAACAAACACGGTGCAACACTCAAACACCCACCTTTATACCCTTCACCACTCACCAACAAAACACACCAGATCATTCATACACACACATACACACCCATACATACACACACACACACACACACACACACACACAACACCAACCAACCAACCACCTACCCTTACAACATACACCACTCAACATACAAAAACACACTCATGCAAAAATTAATTCATGCAAAAAACACACCCTCACCCACTCACTCATATACACAAAATAAGAAATAATAATAGTAACAAAAAAAAAAAAAAAAAAAAAAAACCTACACCGTGTGACGTGCCTCCATAAACTTCCTCCATATCCAAAATGAGCCTTTCAAGGCAACCTGGGCCACCTTGTCACACATCCTCCTTCTTTCTGTCCCACACACTCCAAGCCGAGCAAGAAATGCTGAAAAGGAATTGCCAATATACCCTCTGCACCCCACCTCAAATGGCTGACACGAAACTCGCCAACCCTTCTCCTGGCACTCTGCCTCCAGCTCACTGTACTTTCCTCTCTTCCTCTCATGCACCTCCTCCAATATATATATATATATATATATATATGTATATATATATATATATATAATTGGTTCTTTGGTGACTTTCGTTGAACTCGAGGAAGACTGAGAAGAAGGCCTATTTATGTATTGTTACGTTTGTGGGGGTAGGCATGAAAGACCTCAAGAAAGTTCAGAATGTGTAGATTAGCATGGCCCGAGTGTTGCGAAGAAGAAGAACCCATGTCGATGGAACTAAGTAGGGAATCTGTGTAGAACAAGATCATATATTTGCATCTCCATACGAGGGGTGGAGCTATGCTAATTAGGTAGGGCTTAAGGATTAACTCCCCAGTGTGTATTTGCCCTCGGTGATTTCTCCCTATGTTGTTTTACTACAAATAAAAAGCGATGCCACAAACGCTCATTCACTCACGGCGCCACCAGGCCCGACAGAAACAGCATTTGCTGATCGTCATGTAAATCCCGCCTCACGACCGCCGACGTCATCTGCACATTCCTGAACGACGATTGGACTCCACCCACCGACGACTCGTAATGAGGAGGCCACGCCGGCCTTCGTGACTGGTGGAGGTGTGATGGGATAATTGAGTAGCGCTCGATGATCGAAGAGAGTGTGATGTCAACGTGGAATATTCGAGAGCTGAAAGGAAAAAGCCACGTCTCGCCATCTTTGTCTCTCGGTATTTTGGTCCTGGTTTCATGGTAGATGGTCACTCCTCTCATGCACGCTCGTGCAGAGAACCTTTGGAGCATTGTGGAGTTTTTGCAACATCGGAGGAGGGGTGTTGTTGACTGTGGTGCTTTTCGGGGGAGGAGAGAGCCGTGTCTCGCTTGGCGGTGGAAGCGAGGAAGGGTCGGTGGGCTGCTTGTTCACGCCTGGGCGTTTTCGGCACCATTTGTTGGTGCGCTTCCTGTGTGGTGGTTTGGAAGCGAAGAACGCCAAGCCCCCTCGAGAAAAAAACGATGAGAAACGATGATAAAAAACAAGAGAAAAAAACGATGACGTCATTGGTCACGTGGTTTGGCCGCCATATTTGTTTTAACACAAAAGCCTTTAAAAAAAAACACTGAAAACACGTCCTGGCGAGGGTCTGCAATCTCTGATTGCTCTTTCATGTTACTCTTGCATTTATTTTCATAAAATCATTATTTGTGACTTTAATTTCTTGTCTTGTTTCGTTTCTTTGTTTGTGGGTTCGGGTTAACCCTGTGTGCCCCCGATTAGATAAGGCTTGGGCCTTCCCGCGTGCGCCAAAGATAATCCCGCCAAGGTTCGGAGGACACCTCGGAGTTGAAGTTCATTACGGCTATTCGTCCTCTTGGGGTCCGAACCACGGGGACACAAAAGTATATTTGCATATTATGGATAATAGGATATATGCACATATGGATATTTGTATAATATGGATATATGGAAATATGCATGTATGGATATATGGATATATGTATATTATGGATATATGTATATGATGGATATATCTATATTATGGATATATGGATATTATGGACATATAGATATATTTATATTATGGATAGATGTCTGTATATAAATAGGTCTATATGTTTTTTTTTTTTTTACATATTACCTCCACAAACCCCGGTTACGGTGCACCTCAGAGTCTCGAGAAGGAATGCAGCAGAAAGATTTGTTATTTTGAGTGTTATAATAAACCATGGTAAAACCAAACCAATGCAATTGTAGAACAAAACAAGTAATTGTATTAAGAACTCTCACGTACACAGTAATAACACTCTTAAAGAAAGTACAATGTAAATATCACTTGCATCAAATGAACAATACATGTGATGGCACCATCATTCCCCAATGCTCTCAAAGCAATGAACTCACGATACGCCAAACGTGAATGGAATGTAACATTCCCCAAAGTCCGTACACTAATCCGCACACTAGTTAAAGCCGTGCAGAACGACGAGAACAGGCAAGTATTGGCACGGAGGCAGACGAGGAGTTACGAGGTGAGAGGTCGACATGGAAATTGAGCCGATAGGTAAACCAACGGCAACCAACACGATGAGGTCAATATGGAAATCCCAATGACAAAACAAGATGCACCAAGCGGACGGCCTCTTCGAGGACAAAATGGCGTATCAGCCTGTAATGGAGGCGCTTGATTTTTCTCCAACAGTGACTCACGCTTGGTAATAAAACCTGAGAGGCAGGTTTAATTGCAATCGCAATATAGGACGATGTCGCGGGCAATCCCTTTCACGGGAAGCCTCAACTCATTCGCGACCAATATCAAAAAAGTCCGCTCGCAGCCTCGATGGGATTCACGGCTGTATCTCTCTCATGGCCGTCTCTTCCTCTGCCAAGCTCCTCCTCCCCTCTTCCTGCTTCTTTGCCACGTTTTTTCTTTTTCCTCCAGAAACATTTCTTTTTACCTTTTACTAAAATCGTCTCCATTTCACACAAAAATCTTAACAACAATATTACCTGAAACTAAAAATCCTACAAGTATATAATAACAACAAAGGCGGAAGTGACAGATCCACAAAAATGCATACACACACACACACACACACACACACACACACACACACACACACACACACACACACACACACACACACATATATATATATATATATATATATATATATATGTATATATATATATATATATATATATATATATATATATATATACAGTATATATATATATATATATATATATATCCTGCATATGACAAGGAAAATCCACGAATGTCAGGGCATCGTTTCATTGGGGAAAAGGGGGACCACTAATTGTACTAATAGATGCAGTGGAGTGTTTTCATTCTGTACAGCAACTCTCGGGGAGATGACGTATTACACAGTTGATGGGATATCCCACAAAGCAATGTTCACAGTGTGAATGGTGGGATATCCCACGAAGCTCGCTTTTTGCGCGGCTAAAATATTTTTCCGTGGCCGCAAAAAGCCATGAAAATGCGAAGCAGAGCTGCAAATGTAGAAGCAGCTCATGCTCGCGGCTCGTGAAATATGTTTTTTGCGTATATCCAGTTGTTTTGTGCGTGGCTGGTGGAAGATATATTTTAGAACTGTGTCATGCTCGCGGCTCTTGGAACCTATTTTTTTTGCGCCTGCGAAAAACCATGAATATGTGGGACAAATGGCCACAAATGTAGAAGCAGGTGGCAATTTGTCAACAGTAAAAACACAGAACCCGCAAATGTTGGGACCGCGAATGTCGGGGTCTGACTTTATGTACATACATATACTTACTGATTATACACTTGTGTATTGAAAAAATACTAAAACATTGCTTCAAAAAGGGGACCAAAAAACAACAACAACCATGGTTCCCGAAAAAGGCCAACCCCTGCTTTGCGGGGAAAAATGGCCTCTAAACGGTGGGGGGTATTGAAAAAATAAACAAGGAGCTGATACTCTAGGTCCCTCACCTTTTGGGTGGTATGAGGAATAGATCTGTATATAATATGAAAGGTAAATCTCGAACATTTGTTGAAATATCGTGCACACAAGCCAAATTACCGAGATGGTTGCCATGGCAACATAATTCAGCCAATCACTGCCATGATATAATCAGGTTGATAAAATGTCACAAGGAATACATGTCTGCAATATTAAAGCTAAATGTTGAACCGTTTTTGAAATATCGCGTACACAAAAAGTATCTGGAGGGATAATTAATTGATTGCTCATTTGAATATCTCCGTATCAGACCTTGTCAGATGGGCGGTGGACAAAAAGCAAAGACAAGTTGTGGACTATTGTGAGTCGTCTGGTTTGGAGGGCTTTTAGAATACCCCTCGGACAACAGAAATCTTGGAATAAAGACTGTCTGCTGCCATTCATTAATGGGAACCATTTTACATTTATCTTCAGAATGGGGAACTTCAGCCAGTGACCAATTTTGTGATCAAATAAAATTTTGATTCCGGGATAATCCGTTAAATCACAATCATGGTCGATTGCCGAAGTTTTCTGTGAATACAGTTGTAAAAATGAGTATCTTATTTCCCTGTACAATAGAATCTGATTCGCATGACATTTGGTATAAATCTCCCGGTTTCGATATTCTTCACGTGTGGATGTGCAGGTTCTGCTCCAAGATACTTCCAAAAATATGGGCACCATGTTGGATTTGCTTGTCTCACTGTTGTCTTTTGTTTTTACTTGCACTTTCATGCATCAGTTTCCCATGTCACCTTGTGCACTTTTGTGTGATGCATCCATGTTGGGCCAGGGCAGGTGCACATGTGTTCCCACATTCACTCTTAGTCTTTTATAATCATCCTCCTCCTCATCTCATCCCCTCCTTACTCCTCTCTCTCCTCTTCTTTAGCCATCCTTAGTGACAACAAAAATCCTTTGCCCCACACTCATTCCCTATTACTCTCTCCTTTCACTTGCCATGCGCACAAAGGATGCAGCAATTTTCTTAGCCCGGTGTGCTCATGCATAGCTTCAGGTGAATTAAAAACGTTGTCTACGTCACCTGTGGACCCTCTCTCCCATTTGTTTACGTCTCATGTGGGTAGCTCCTCAACACGTAACCCATGCCCTGTCACCATCATATATATATGTTTCTCCAAGCTTTCAATAGTCCGTATCTTCACCTTGCCTGTGATATGCCGATCTTTATTGCCAAACTAGGGATTCGGAAATGAAGTGGAGTTTGCCGAGAATTCACAAACACAATTGCCAACCCATCCAGCTCACTTTCCCTGCATCTTTTACCCCCCTCAACTCCATTGCCTCCTGCTCCAAATGCTCCTCTCCTGCGCCCCCTGCCCTCCACAAACTCGGCCCCTTAGCTCCATTTCATCCACCTTCCCAAAGAGTATGGACCTCTATCATGAGAGGACCCCCATTCTAACATCACAGATATCTTAGTTCGGCTTGCTGCTGCTGGTCTGGACATTGTGTGCTTTTATGCAAACAAAATCTCAGCTCATGGAAGAGTAAGAAGGGCCTAACAATGAGAAGTGTTCATCGAAGTCCTTAACAGGAGTGTTCTTTTCACAAGATATTCCAGACTCCTATGTCTCTCTTCCTGCCTTTTTTCTCTTAAACTTCGGCAGGCTTGCGGCCCAGTGGTGGTGTAACCGTTTATGTCAAGAATTCCATCCCCCAAAACCAGCATGCTCTGCACTAACCTCTCCTAACTCCCAGGAATATCCCTGGCCATACATTCCTCTTTGCAACCACCGAATGTTAGTCGGCCTAGTATATCGTATGCTGAGCAATCATTACTCCGTATGCAACTCTCGATCGGCTGACATGAACCAAAAACGAACTACCCATCCCAACTCATGAACTTGAAAACCCGCTTTTCCACTTTGCAGATGATGCAAGATAACGCCATATGGCACCCAATTCCAAGAACAGACTAACAGCTGCTGCATCCCTCGCCGATCTGGAAAGAATAAAGATCATGGGCTGGGCTGACACACATGGAACATGTCATGCAATCCAGGCAAATCTCACTTTCTCACCTCGTCTCTCTGGAAGGATTGTCTCACTTACCCATCGATCTACTACCTTGATTAGCTTATAGGGGCAGTTCAGTCCCTCAAACTTCTGGTCCTCATCAGCAGCCATGACCTCTCCTGGAGAGATAATAAGTCATCGCCTGTCTCCAAAGGCAGCCACACACTGAATTTATTTTATCACGGCAAGTCCTTCCCTGGTAAATCTGAATTCCTCATGACCAAGAGACCTTTGTCTATCACTCAATGAAGACAGAAAAAGGCATCATGAGAAATTCAATGAATACACATAATAATACAAAGCTTTCAACATCATTGGCATCTCCCACAAAGAAGCAGAGGCAGAGGGCCTATTGTTTTCTCATTACAAACAGTGCGCTGGCCTCCCTTTGGCCTCCCTTTGGCCTCCCTTTGGCCTCCCTTTTCTACCACTTCTCTTCTAGCCTAAGTTTCCCTGTTCTTTCTGTCATCCACCCCTCCCGGTCCTACAGTGTTCATGCATTCTTCCAGCAACTGAATCCTTGTTAACCTTCCAAAATCCAGACTTACTGCTTATACCTCCACTCCTTTGCTCCTCTTTTCTTCCACCTCCGGAACCACCTTCCTGAGTCAGTATACAATCCCACTCTTCCATCCAGGGATTCACAACGAGAGCGCACCACGATCTCGTGACATATTTCATCCCTACATGTGATCTTTTCTATCGCTGTTAACTCCCTGGAATACCATGTGATCACTCTTATTCAGGATGGTCCACTGGCAAAATAATTCCCATGGCTACGGAAGATTTGGGAAGATTTCGAACGTAGCTGTTAAAAAATGCAAAATGTCATACGGAAGTGCGTGATCCATGATTTCCAACAAGCTGGCAAGACGGGTCTTTGCAAACAATCACCGTTATCACCGATGGGTGCTGTTAAGGAGGGAGCACCCAAAACATTTCATAAGTCATTTTAAAATTAGAAAGATTGCAGATTTACTCCAAACTGAATTGGACGAGGAAAGCAGAATAAAACAAAAGGAAAATGTCCTATGAGATCCTTTTCTTCCACAAAATGATAGTCTCTGTATAAAGGTAATCACACTGTGCAGGCTGCCCACAAATGGAGGTGGGAACAGTTGGCAACTCTTGGTACAGTGCTGACCACAAGGCCCGTGCAACTACTTTGGATTTCCAACGTCAAGGAATACTCCACTGCAATTGGCAACAAATCCAAAAGGCCTTCAGGCTCAATCTTAAAGAATATGAGTCATGTTGATATGACAGCAAATTGAAGATTGAAAAAAAAAATTAAATAAAGTGCCATTCGAAATCGAAAGGTGAATTGGGCAAGAGAAATGGCAAAAACACACAATGAGGGGGAGGAAAGGGAAGGAGGTGACGGGGAAACTTTGTGCGATTTGTCTACCTCGTTCACACTGTTGTCCGGTGAAGCCGTAGACGCAGGCGCAGCGATTGGGTGCGACACAGCGCCCTCCATTCTTGCATCCATTTTCACACACAGCTGCCAGGCATAAAATAAAGAACCGTCAGAGACAAAAACAAGGCAGGTTACACCATGAGTTCCACCTTCGGTTTAAGAAGACGTTGCAAAGACATCAGTGCACGTTTTCATGAATTACAAAGACTTTGGTAGACAATGGATAAATATACACAAACATATGGAATTTGAACTGGGTTCCTGCATCATAAGCATGTGCTTCGGATATTGCACTAACAGGACAAGCTTCACAATAAAAGTTACATTCATTGTGTGTAGATGAAGACCTGGGTTTTTTTTACCCTGCGCTCGCGAAGCGAAAAGCATGGTTAGGCATTCGGCTGCGTACGTGAGGCGTACGTACGTGTCTGCATTTTAAAAATTCATATTCTCGGCAACCGTTGGTCCGAATGACGCAACATTTTACAATAGGAGCGCCTCAGCATGTACAATTTTTTATTCATAATTATGACGTCATGGGTCACGTGGTACGGACGCCATCTTGGAAAAAAGTTACACCTCTATATCTCTGAAAGTGCCCAATGGGGGAAAAAATTGAAACAAAGCTCGTTGTGAAGTACTCCACCATGCGGAACAAGATATGTCAATGATGATGTCATCTGTGCCTTCATTATGACGTCATATTTCAACAAGTAAAACGCTTGATCTGATCAGTATTTTTTAAAAATTCTCTGCAACTGTTAGTCCGATGGACACGAAATTTTCACCATAGGAGTGCCTCCTCCCTTCGAATATTTTAATGATAATCATGACGTCATAGGTGATGTGGTATAGGCGCCATCTTGGAAAAACCGAAAAACGTTGCACCTTTATATCTCCAAAACCGCTGCATGGAAAAAATTGAAACATGGCTCATTGTAAAGAACTCTATATGGGGAATAGGTGTTGTTAACAATGACGTCATTGGTGCCATAATTATGATGTCATAATTCGACAGGGACAACGCTTAGTCTGATCAGTTTGAAATGTATTGAGCATGATCTATGCAACAATTATATTAGAGAATATAAATTTATGATGTCATCGCTCACGTGGTCTGGCAGCCATATTGGATCAAATAAAAAAATGTTCAAAAACAGAAAAGTTGGCTCGCAACAAGTTGACTGCGCAGGGTAAATATTCTATGAATACCATATAGTCTTTAAAAATTAAATAACACAATCCTATACTCAAGCTTCATCACAATGGTACAGCAATCCGTCGCCCCCACCTTCGCACCCTCTTTCTTAACTTTCCTGTCGTTTAATGAACTTGCATATTGTATATCGTGGAATACATCCCAATTAAACAACGAAAGTTACAGGATGTTCAAGATACCACGCCATTATTACCTGCGCCACCAAAGGTGGACGGAAGTTGTTTTCATGCCTGACTGTCTCTCTGTCCGTTTGTGAACAAGATATCTCAAAAAGTTGCGGATGGCTTCGGACGAAATTTGGCAGAGAAGTAGCGTATGTGACAAGGACGAAATGATTCGATTTTGGCG
Source organism: Myxine glutinosa (assembly GCF_964187855.1). Lineage (NCBI taxonomy): Eukaryota > Metazoa > Chordata > Myxini > Myxiniformes > Myxinidae > Myxine > Myxine glutinosa. The sequence goes on from NC_136270.1 coordinate 46,470,000, forward strand.
AAGATCCGGATCCGGCTAGTATAATTTTTTACGTCATTCTTCACCATTGGGAGATCGGGCCAAAATTCTACGTAGCAGGATATCTCAAAAAGTGGTGGACGGATTTGGACGAAACTTGGTGGACAGGTTGGGTGTTTGACAAGGACGATTCGATTCGATTTTGGTGAAGATCTGAATATGGATTCGGATATGAGAATTATTTATTTTTTGAGTGATTCTTCCACCATTCGGAGATAGGGCTAAAAACGATACATAGCGGGATATCTCAAAACGTTATGGATGGATTTGGATGAAACTTGTTGGACAGGTTGGGTGTGTGACAAGGAAGAATCGATTCAATTTTGGTGAAGATCCGGATCAGGGTCCAGCTAGTAGAATTATTTAAGTGATTCTTCACCATTGAGTGATACGGCCAAAAACGAGGGGTAGACCAAGGTATAAAAGACAGGATCCATGGTGATTCCTGTGATTTATTTTGATTAAATGTGATTCTGTATTGTGATTTTCTGGTCTACTCTGAGATACAAAACGTGAACTGTTCACCTGGCGGGGGTATGCCCTCTATTGAGTGCCGCTATAGTTTATATATAGTTTTTAGCCCTACAACTAAATGATGAAGAATCACTTAAACATTCTTTAATGCGGATCCGGATTCAGATGTTCACCAAAATTGAATAAATCCTTCCTTGTCAAACCTACAAGCCTGGTGCTGGCTTAGCGGTCAGGGTGCCGGTTTGGGATCCTAGGATCCTAGGATCCTAGGTTCGAATCCCGGTCGATCGCTACCTCTTCACCAAGTTTCATCCGAATCCATCCTTACCTTTTTGAGATATCCTGTTCCAGACAGACACATCAACAAACAAACAAGAAATGTGTCGTGCTATGCACGATACTTGTGAAATCCATAAAATAAGTTGTTGACCTTTGGTCTATGTTGACCTTTAGGCCTTTGTTTACCTCAAAACTAAAAGGTGGTTGAATTCTGAGCTGTGATTTGCAAATCCCCTTCAAATTTCAAATCAATCAGATGAAAATTGAGGATTTTAGAAATTCCACCTAAGTTGTGGACCATTGGCCTATGTTAATGTTTTGGCCTATGTTTACCTCAAAAATAATTGGTGGTTGAATTCAGTGACCCGATATGCAAATCGTCTTAAAATTTCTAGTCATCGGATGAAAATTGAGGATTTTAGAAATTTGACAAAGTTGTTCACCTTTGGTCTATGTTGACCTTTGGACCTTTTGACCTCAAAATGAATAAGCTTCTTCCTGATGACCAAATCTACCGTTTGGTGGAGTTTTGTAAAGATCGGTTTTTAAATTGTGACCTGTATGCAATTGACATACAGACAAACAGAAAGAATAATGCAAAAGACCAAACAATGTACTTAAAAGATCTTCGCTTTTCGCAAGTAACAAACACACAGGTGTGAAAACATAACCTCCATCTTAGGTGAACATTCATCTTAGGTGACGGAGGTAATGAGTCAAAAACAATGGAAAAGTCTCTCCATAGCCATCACTTTAAAAACACTGAACTTACGTTGCCCGCAGTGAGAGCCCTTGTAACCCTTTTGGCACAAACAGTGGTCTTCAGCACAAGACCCTCCATTCATGCAGCGGATGTTGCACTGGTGTTCTGAGGATAAGGTGAGACAAGGGTGAGAACGTATCGGAGTATGACCAAAAACTGACGAAGAGTGAGGACGTATGGGCTCACTGAACACAGGTACAAGACTACTCTCTGCTGAAAAAACCATGAAGCCTTTAGCTTCACAAATGAGTGCAGGTGGATGGATGGGATAGATGGTTCAACAGGCACTTTTACAGGAGGGTTTGCTCCGTAATGCATCACCCCTGCAGGGGACATCGCAAGTCACAGAATCCTTTGGGGAGGGGGGATATTGTTGTGTATTAACATTAATATTACTAGGGCATGCCCGTACTATATATAAGCTAGGACGTGCCCGTACGTGGGTGCCCGTTCCTTGCCAAAAAAAAAAAAAAAAAAAAATTTGTGTAGGGGTGTGTGTGTGTGTAAACATCCTAGGGCGTGCCCGTACGTGGGTGCAAAAAAACATGCGTGCAAACAACAACAACAAAAAAAAACTTTGAAACCACGTGGCAGTAACGACCACAGAACCCCCCCCTCTATTTACATGAATGGTTTGGTCCATTCGCAACGACCACAGAACCCCCCCCTCTATTTACATGAAATGGTTTGGTCCAAAGCGAACGGCTTGCGGTGTTTGGTAAAGAAATCGCCATAGCTCGGTAACTACTTGTCCGATTAATTTCAAACCTTGAAAAGGCACATCCTCGGGTCCCCAGCAATATACCTGGCAAGTTTCAAGTATATCGGACCGGTAGTTGTCGAGAAACAGCGGTCACAGACAAACATACACACATACACACATACACACATACACACATACACACAGAGATTAATGGAATTATAGATAGATGCTATTATCATGTGTGTTGTTATTACTTTCGTTATTTGGAACGGCCTTGAAAAATGTCTCGGAAGCGGCAGGAAGGGTCATGTTATTAACCCTTGTGGGGTATATAGACTCCAGTAGATCTACGATCAAGTGTGATGGTCGACGTGATGAGCATAGATTGCATCATGGATGTCGGGATTCCTCCAAGTTTCTCTCAGTGTCGTGTTCAACAGCGTTGGCGACTGTTAAAAAATGTAATCATACGTGTTTGTGGTTTATGATATTTTAACTTCTGGTGGAGGCCATTGCTCTCACGAAAACGGCGCGATAAGCTCTTTATTTATACACGTGAACACGGGGTTTGTTCCAGGAGGTAAAACCCCTTGGGGTGGGGGAGATTTTATTCGTATTAATATTGTTTTGTAATAACATTAATATTATGCTACAAGTACCCGACTGCAAAGCCGCAATGAGCCGGCGAAGCCAAAGCCTCTTGCCACTATTTTACCCATCACTATGGCATCACGAGGTTAGGTAGTTGGTAGTAGGTAGGTGTAGTAGGCACCGTACCTAGTTCAAAATGACACCATTTGCATTGTGGACGAGATTAAAATTTATAAAATTTCCTTCTTGATTAATTCGGTGAATTCCGTCTCAACTTCGGATATTTCCGGCCGTGAAAAACTATCCCCTACGGCCGCGAGATTTCTAAAAAAATAATTCTCCGTCAATTTTAGAATATTTGACGCGTTTTCAGCCTCTGAAACGCGGTAATAAGCTTTTTTGAAATATTTTTTCAAATGCTCGAATCTCATTGGTTCCGGTGTTTGGTGACGATTTTCATTGAAGATAACAAGGGCCTGGGGAACGAGGTTGGTCTTAAATTATTTTAATTACAAATTAGAGGTGCATAGGATTGTGAATCAAACAAAGACGGGTGAAACAAACTCCTATTGAACTTTTTCGCAATTTTTTATGCATACGTCCGCATCCGCAAGATGGCGGCCTCCATTGAGTGATTTGGTTTTTCAAATATTTTTTCAAATGCTCGAATCTCATTGGTTCCGGTGTTTGGTGACGATTTTCTTTGAAGATAACCAGGGCCCGTGCGGGCCGAGGTTGGTCTTAAAGTATTTTAAT
>NC_136270.1:46478583-46522335 GCF_964187855.1 Myxine glutinosa
GTGCTATTGCTCGGCAGTATGGCATCACTCAAGGTCAGGTGTCAAAGATCCTGAAACGAAATGCTCAGAGGGGTGTCCCAACTCCAATACCGAGGCCAGGACGTCCACGCAGAACCACAAGGAGAGATGATCGCCAGCTGCACCGGTTAGTCTGCAATGGCCATACCACGTCAGCTAATCGGCTTAGGGCTGAGTGGCAGCAACTGACAAATGTGCCTGTATCCAGGAGGCTAGTCAACCAACGACTGGTTCAAGCAGGCTATCGTGCCAGGCGTCCCCTGAGAAAGCCACGCCTGACCAGACAACACAGCCAGCGCCGATTGCAGTGGGCCGGAGAGCACCGTCAATGGCAGCCAGGACACTGGAATCACGTGACCTTCAGTGACGAGTCTAGATTTCTGGTCTATCGTCAAGTTGGCCGCGTCCGAGTGCGCAGACAAGTGCATGAAGCCCACAACAAAGATTGTATAGTGCCAAGAGTCCAAGCGGGAGGTGGTGGGGTTTCATGCAGGGGGCAAAACTGACCTGGTTGTTCTGAATGGAAACCTGAACCAGTTCAAGTACGGGGTCATTCTGAAACAAACATTGCTTCCATTTGCTCGTGCAGCCTTTCGAGGAAACTTTGTCTTCCAAGATGACAATGCACGGCCTCAGCATGCTCGCATGATCCAACACTTTCTTGCTGACCATGGTGTAGAGCATATGGAGTGGCCTGCCATGTCCCCGGATATGAATCCGATAGAGAACTTGTGGGCAGAATTAACGTGTCAAATCGACAACTTGGACCAGCAGCCTACCTCTGTGCGTGAATTGCAGCAGGCTATTGTCACTGCATGGCAAGCGATTCCTGTCCAAACCTTGGCAAATCTCGTGAACAGCATGCCTCGACGTGCACGTGCTCTCCTGAATGCTCGTGGGGGTTACACGAAGTACTGAACTGTAATTTTACTGTCCGTAATCCCAGTCGTAATTTAGCTTTTGTTTTTGTTGAAATTTTTTTTGGCTAATGTGCAAAATAAAGAGATACTTCTGGAAAACGTACAGAAGTTTGACACAGTACTGTCCATGAATTGAGTTCGATATCAGTTTACATCACTTTCAAGGATCAATTTATTTGCTTCGAAATGTCAAATGTGGTTTTTGTTTCTTTTAAAGGTCACATTAACAAAATCTAGAATTTCAACATAATTCCAATGAACTTTTGGTTCTAAGTCATCTTGAAAAGTAAGTTCACCCCCACAAAAAAATATTCCATATTAAATGCCAAGTCTGTAGAACGGCATTCAATAGAGCGCATACCACCGCCAGGTGAACAGTTTACGTTTTGAAACCTAGAGTAGACCAGAAAATAACAATACAGAATAACATTTAATCAAAATCATCCGTCCACAACTTTTTGAGATATCTTGCTATCTATCGTTTTTGGCCCTATCCCCCAATAGTGAAGAATCACTTAAAAATTCTCCTAACCGGATCCGGTTCTTCACGAAAATCGAATCATTTCGTCCTCGCCACATACGCTATATCTCTGCCAAGTTTCGTCCAAATCCGTCCACAACTTTTTGAGATATTTTGTTCACAAACGGACAGACAGAGAAACAGACAGACAGACAGACAGGGGTGAAAACATCACCTCCATCCACGTTTGGTGGCGCAGGTAATAAGCAAAAGTAAAACAACCATTGATAGAAATGGCTTGTACAGAAAGTTTAGTATGAAAATAAATGTTTCGCACATACCGCGTTGGAACACCATCGTGTGTGTTAATACACATACAGCATAGGAACACCATAATGTGTGTTAATACACATTCCGCGTAGGAACACCATAGTGTGTGTTAATATAAGTACCGCGTAGGATCACCATAATATGTGTTAATACACATACCGCGGAGGAACACCATTGTGTGTGTTAATATAAGTACCGCGTAGGATCACCATAATGTGTGTTAATACACATACAGCGTAGGAACACCATAATGTGTGTTAATACACATACAGCGTAGGAACACCATAATGTGTGTTAATACACATACAGCGTAGGAACACCATAGTGTGTGTTAATATAAGTACCACGTAGGAACACCATAATGTGTGTTAATACACATACTGCGTAGGAACACCATATTGTGTGTTAATACACATACCGCGGAGGAACACCATTGTGTTTGTTAATATAAGTACCGCGTAGGAAAACCATAATGTGTGTTAATACACATACAGCGTAGGAACACCAAAATGTGTGTTAATACACATACAGCGTAGGAACACCATAATGTCTGTTAATAAACATACAGCATAGGAACACCATAGTGTGTGTTAATACACATACTGCATAGGAACACCATATTGTGTGTTAAGATAAGTACCACGTAGGAACACCATAGTGTGTGTTAATATAAGTACCGCGTAGGAAAACCATATTGTGTGTTAATACACATACTGCGTAGGAACACCATATTGTGTGTTAATACAAGTCCCGCTTAGGAACACCATATTGTGTTAATACACATACTGCGTAGGAACACCATAATGTGTATTAATACACATACCACCTAGGAACACCATGTTGTGTGTTAATACACATACCACCTAGGAACACCATGTTGTGTGTTAATACACATACCACGTAGTAACACCATATAGTGTGTTAATACATATACCACATAAGAACACCATATAGTGTGTTAATGGACATATCGTGTAGTAACACCATATCGTGTGTTAATGGACATATCACATAGTAACACCATATTGTGTGTTAATGGACATATCGTGTAGTAACACCATATTGTGTGTTAATGGACATATCGTGTAGTAACACCATATTGTGTGTTAATGGACATATCACATAGTAACACCATATTGTGTGTTAATGGCCATATCGCATAGTAACACCATATTGTGTGTTAATGGACATATCGCATAGTAACACCATATTGTGTGTTAATGGACATATTGCATAGTAACACCATATAGTGTGTTAATGGACATATTGCGTAGTAACACCATATTGTGTGTTAATGGACATATCACATTGTAACACCATATTGTGTGTTAATGGACATATCGCGTAGTAACACCATATTGTGTGTTAATGGACATATCGTGTAGTAACACCCTATTGTGTGTTAATGGACATATCGCATAGTAACACCATATTGTGTGTTAATGGACATATCGCATAGTAACACCATATTGTGTGTTAATGGACATATCGCATAGTAATACCATATTGTGTGTTAATGGACATATCGCATAGTAACACCATATTGTATGTTAATGGACATATCACATAGTAACACCATATTGTGTGTTAATGGACATATCGGGTAGTAACACCATATAGTGTGTTAATGGAAATATCGCGTAGTAACACCATATAGTGTGTTAATGGACATATCGCGTAGTAACACCACATTGTGTGTTATTGAACATATCGCGTAGTAACACCATATTGTGTGTTAATGGACATATCATGCAGTAACACCATATTGTGTGTTAATGGACATATCGCATCGTAACACCATATTGTGTGTTAATGGACATATCACGTAGTAACACCATATTGTGTGTTAATGGACATATCACATAGTAACACCATATTGTGTGTTAATGGACATATCACATAGTAACACCATATTGTGTGTTAATGGACATATCGCATAGTAGCACCATATAGTGTGTTTATGGACATATCGCGTAGTAACACCATATTGTATGTTAATGGACATATCACGTAGTAACACCATATAGTGTGTTAATGGGCATGTCACGTAGTAACACCATATAGTGTGTTAATACATATACCGTGTAGGAACACCATATTGTGTGTTAATGGACATGTTGCATGGTAACACCATAAAGTGTGTTCGTACATATACTGCGTAGTAACACCATATAGTGTGTTAATGGACATATCGCATAGTAACACCATATAGTGTGTTAATACACATACCACGTAGTAACACCATATCGTGTGTTAATGGACATGTCACGTAGTAACACCATATAGTGTGTTAATGGACATATCGTGTAGTAACACCATATAGTGTGTTAATGGACATATCGCGTAGTAACACCATTGGAACACACACACACAAATCCTGGGAATGGGAATGTTTATGCACTAACGTGTCTTATGCTAATGATATCATGTATCCTGCCAACTCCATGATGTCTTGTGCAAACACCACGGGAATTCGTTGAGACATTTCTAAAAGGGAAAATGAGCAGAAGTCAACATGTGGAATGTTTCCGATGGCAAGTTACTCACGAACGATGCATTGGTTTCCTCCAGGGAGGGTTTTCCAGCCCGGGCAGCAATACGAGTTTATTCTGGATCCGCAGACGTTGGGCCTGGGAAGTACAATCATAATAATCATGATAATAATTCATAATATAATACAAAAAAGACACAATTGCATGGCTGCTAATGCTATACGTCAAATAGGATTTGTTGGGTTTTGTTTCATCGCTTCATTTGGATGAAATTCCATCTTTCCAAGACAAAAATGAGAATAAGCGGGTTTAAAATTTACCATCAAACAGGTAATGTCCCAAAAATGGTTGAATGAAAACAAGACTAATTGTTGTGCGTGGTGGGGGCCGCTCATCCTGATGTTCTCCAATAATACAATCCAAGTAATTTTTGATGAAGATCTTAGGGCTAACCTGCTATGGCAAATCCATGGTGCCAAAGGTAAGTTGCGTGAGTGTGACCTGATGGGCAGAGGTGGCGCACTTACCTATCGGACCTGACTACAAACTGTCGGATTGCTGTTTCGCAGGTGTGCTACATCCTGACCCGTTCTGTTGTCTACCTTCTCCATGAGCCTCGACTCTGTGTAAATGAAAGCTGTGTGACGTGTCTGGGATAGCCATACCAGACGGACATTTAAAGCTCCACCATCCGGTAGCATAAGCAGGTGGACTACCTGTGCCAAAACCTTTCCCCTGCCAACTCCTCAAAAGGTGGGAATAATTGGGGCCATTAAATAAGTAGGAGCAGGAGGAGTAGGATTTTAAGGTGTGTGTGCCAACTCCATCTGTGAGAGGCAATAAAGGGGCACAAGAGGGGTAGGAGTTCTAACACATATCTAGTTTGGTGGGAGTTTCTTAGCAGCTTTGGCCTTTTCAAAAGAACCATTTCAATGTCCATGGCAAGTTTCCTTCGGGGCTTTAAGGGTCACGCGTAAACGGTGGACTGGCAGAAGGAGACCTAACCAGGTGGGGCAATGACACTACCCCTCCCTGGAGATATTGAATGAGCCAGCTGGATTTTTACCTTTCTTACCAACAATCCAATAATGACATGGCAATTTTTCTGAGACTACCACTGTATGTACAGAGCAAGATGGCCATTTTGATAGGTAAGCATCTATGATTGAGCTGTTTTGATTGCGTTTTCTCATAGACTGTGCCACGTAGCTCCTCAAAGGTGATAGCAGGGGAGCTTTTCAATACAGAAGATAGGGTGCTGCCCATTCCCCAAAATAAACAGAAAATTTGACCAGAGACCATTGCCACCACATTGCTAGGAGACATTAGCTGTCGCAAAACAGTCCCTCCTGCTTTTATCATCAATATCTTATCGGTTCAGTATAATGTTTATCAACATTAGATTTGATTGCTTGTGTGACCTGTGGCTAGTTTCCATGTTGTCACTTTTCGTAGAAGGCGTTCGACTGTAGAGCTTCTGGGAAATGGCCGAACAAAGCAAGTCCCAGAGGCAATGTCTAAACAAGACTCCCTATCATTGGCCGATTGAAGCAGAAGTTTCTCATTTTTAGTTTATTTTCTTGTTTTTGTTTGTATGCAAGATCGAGGCTCGTGCAAGAGATAACATTGATCGCAAAAAGACAAACTGACACATAAAACACATGACAAAGGGAGCGAGAGACAATATGGGGAGAGAGAGGGAAGCACACAAGAACAACAGCAGGGAGCAGGGACATCGGGAGATCTGTGGGAGGGAGAAGGCTTGGGGGGAGAAGGCATGGGAAGGGGGTGAGAGAGGTATAAAACACGGACACTGCTAGGACTTCCAGGAAAGAAGTCGGAATTTCAAAAAAGTGGATCTGGGGTGAATTAACGGGGGTAGAAAAGATCAAGGTTTTGCTGCCACCAACAGACTAGGTTTGGGTATAGGTCCTGGTATAAAGTCTGCTGTTGGTTTAACGGTTAAGGTGGCTGGCTTAAGATCTTAGGGTCTTAAGTTTGAGCCCCTGTCACGCCATTGAAATTACACCAGGTGGGTTGACTCCTCAGCCTGGTATCCTTCTGAGGTCGCCAAAATGAGTACCAACTTACTGGGAGTAATAAGCCATTCAAATACCCTGTGTCGGAGTGGCGACCCGTCCATGATTGCACTCCTTAGGCAATGAAACTGCCTCGGCAGCTCCGATGTGCCTCATGGGGTAAAATCAATGGTTGGTCATGTGTCCTGGTATGAGGCGATAACGGGTTAGCGTGTACCTGTACCTACTACACTCTGCAGCGACAAACAGTGTAACGAGATTATAGGAGCTTCCGGGAAAACTTTAGCCATCATGACCAGTCAAGTCTTCATCAGCTGAAGTTTACTTGTTACTTGCAAAACCGAAGATTTTTCAATTATATTGGTCGCTTGCGTTTGTTAGTCTATTTGTCTGTTTGTTTGTCTCTTTGTCTGTTTGTATGTTTGTTTGTCTCTTTGTCTGTTTGTTTGTCTCTTTGTCTGTTTGTTTGTCTCTTTGTCTGTTTGTATGTTTGTTTGTCTGTTTGTATGTTTGTTTGTCTGTTTGTATTCTGTTTGTATGTTTGTTTGTCTGTTTGTATGTTTGTTTGTCTGTTTGTATTCTGTTTGTATGTTTGTTTGTCTGTTTGTATGTTTGTTTGTCTGTTTGTATATTTGTTTGTCTGTTTGTTTGTCTGTTTGTATTCTGTTTGTTTGTTTGTTTGTCTGTTTGTCTGTTTGTTTGTCTGTTTGTATGTTTGTTTGTCTGTTTGTATATTTGTTTGTCTGTTTGTTTGTCTGTTTGTATTCTGTTTGTTTGTTTGTTTGTCTGTTTGTCTGTTTGTTTGTCTGTTTGTATGTTTGTTTGTATGTTTGTTTGTCTGTTTTTATTCTGTTTGTATGTTTGTTTGTTTGTTTGTATGTTTGTTTGTCTGTTTGTATTCTGTTTGTATGTTTGTTTGTCTGTTTGTATGTTTGTTTGTCTGTTTGTCTGTTTGTATTCTGTTTGTATGTTTGTTTGTTTGTATGTTTGTTTGTCTGTTTGTCTGTTTGTATTCTGTTTGTATGTTTGTCTGTTTGTTTGTCTGTTTGTATGTTTGTAGGTTTGTTTGTCTGTTTGTTTGTCTGTTTGTATGTTTGTTTGTCTGTTTATATGTTTGTTTGTCTGTTTGTATGTTTGTTTGTCACTGGCCTACATGTCACAATTCTAAACCGATCATCACGAAACTTCACCAAGTTGTCGAGGTCGTCACAATTGAGAAGCCTATTAATTTTGAGGTCAAAGGTTATCTGGAGGTCAACTTTCTAAAATCGCCATTTTTAATCCGATTCACTTGAAAATTGAACAGCATTCGTATATTGAGTCACCAAATAGGGAAACCAACTATTTTTGAGGTCAAAGGTAAACTCAAGGTCAAACTTCCAAAATTATCAATTTTCAACTGAAAAACCGTCAATTTTCATCCGATTGACTTGAAAATAGAACATCATTTGCATATCGATTCACTAAACAGGGAAACCAACTATTTTTGAGGTCAAAAGGTTAAAGTTCAACTCAAGATCAAACGTCCAAAATCATCAATTTTCATCTGACAAATCGTGAATTTTCATCCAATTGACTTGCAAATTGAACAGCATGTGCATATTTCCTCACTAAATTGGGAAACAAACTGTTTTTGAGGTCAAAAGGTCAAAGGTCAACTCAAGGTCAAACTTCAAAAATCATCAATTTTCATCTGACAAATCGTCAATTTTCATCCAATTCACTTGCAAATTGAACAGCATGTGCATATTTCCTCACTAAATTGGGAAACCAACTGTTTTGAGGTAAAAAGTTCAAAGGTCAACTCAAGGTCAAACTTCAAAAATCATCAATTTTCATCTGACAAATCGTCAATTTTCATCCAATTCACTTGCAAATTGAACAGCATGTGCATATTTCCTCACTAAATTGGGAAACCAACTGTTTTGAGGTCAAAAGTTCAAAGGTCAACTCAAGGTCAAACTTCCAAAATCATCAATTTTCATCTGATAAATCGTCAATTTTCATCCAATTGACTTGTTAATTGAACAGAATTTGCATATTGCTTCACTGAATTGGGAAACCAACTATTTTTGAGGTCAAAAGGTCAAAGGTCAACAGGGTCAAACTTCCAAAATCATCAATTTTCAACTGAAAAACATCAATTTTCATCCGATTGACTTGAGAGTAGAACAGCATTTGCATATCGAGTCACTAAATAGGGAAACCAACTATATTTGAGGTCAAAAGGTCAACTCAAGGTCAAACTTCCAAAATTATCAATTTTCATCTGAAAAACCGTCAATTTTCATCCAATTGACTTGTTGATAGAACAGCATTTGCATATCAAGTCACTAAATAGGGAAACAAACTATATTTGAGGTTAAAAGGTCAAAGGTCAACTCAGTCAAACTTCCAAAATTATGAATTTTCAACTGAAAAACATCAATTTTCATCTGATTGACTTGAGATTAGAACAGCATTTGCATATCGAGTCACTAAATAGGGAAACCAACTATATTTGAGGTCAAAAGGTGAAAGGTCAACTCAAGGTCAAACTTATAAAATCATCAATTTTCATCCAAAAATCGTCACTTTTCATCCTATTGACCCGAGCTTTGATCACGATCGTCGATTTTGATCTTGATGAAATGGACAATTTGCTGGATCAATTGCAACCTTTTTTTTACGGGGGATGGAAGGGGGGTGGATTTTGCAAGTATCGTGCTCTGCATGACGTCTTCTTGTTTACTTATTTATTTGTCTGCGTACATCAAGGCTTGTGAATGAGCGAAAGAATCAAACAGTTGTGGGCACGACATGCGGAGGGATTGAGGAAGGGGTGAGGACATATGCAGACAGAAGGTGAGGTCTTTGATGTTTGGTCGTCGGACCTGAACATGCAAAGTATCGATTTGGCATCTCCGCTTAGATGGTCGAAATTTGCAAAGCCAAGACAAATATCCAACTGGATGACCAACTTCGGCATCTCAACAATGTCTACACAAAACAGTGAGTCCATGACGGTGTACTTTTTCAAGCTTTTGCTTGCTGCTGTGGCATCTGCACCTGAACACCTTTGCACACTCAAGTTCCTGAACCTCGATGGAACACATGAGCTGGCCGAGGGCTGGTACTTGCCGGGACGGGCCTTTATAGCACCAGGTTAATCAGTGAATAAGAAGGCAAGCAATTGGCCCCTCTCGACTCTCAAACAATGTCACCTGTGATGCCACAGTCCTGAAAGCACTTTACAAGGAGGTATTTATTGGCAGAGTGTCTTACTGAAATGCTAACGATCTTGCATACGTAGAGCTGGTTTAATATCACGCACACAGAAAGACTTGCTTCAAGATGCAAGACTTGCTTCCTGGTCCAGCTCCAGAATGGTAATTTTTAATTGGATTAGAATCTCTCGGAGCTTGGAGGACCAACGAGCTCAGCCACATGCACCAAATGAGAACATTCAAACGGCTTCCACTTAATAACCGAGCAAACAAGAATCAACACCTTGAGATGGCTGTACAGGTGGTTAAGCAAAGGTGTCCGTGATGGGTGACATCATGCATCTCTAATGTGCCACGACGCATCTGCATGCATCTTTCTTTGTATCGGGCCAGTGCAGGGAGGCTCCAGAGGTATGAATTTGGAAGGTTTTCGCTGGCAGATCGACTTGGAAGGAAATGCCTTGAATGGAATGTCGTGCTTGAGATTATTACAAATTTCATTGTGCTGGCTCCTGGAGGGTTTTGTGAGAAATGAGTAAAGGACAAAACGCAAAGGCCGATGGGAAAAGGCTGGGCACTAGACCAGCACGACCATGTAAGGGGCTGCTGCTAGCTTTCCCATATCATCTTCCATCTCAGAATAGCAAACCTCCACGCAAATTGATAAAGGCATGTGTTGTAGTGAAATGATGACGGTGTGGCAGTCTTGACAAAATACTATAAAATGGCGATCTCGGTGCTTTTGCGGCCCAGCAGGGCATTCCCTTGCAGGCTGCTCACCGAAACTTGCTGTCCTATCTGCAACGTGGATGTCAGAGATCCCGCGGTATCTTTCACAAGATTAAACCTTTTGGCCAATACCATAAATTCCACATTCCTTCCTCCTGGTCTGCGGCATGACTCCATCTTGGTTCCCACAGTATCCTTGCCAGTGACGCTGATGTGGCGGGTGACGCTGAGAGCGCTTTCTGTAGTTGGAACCTCCTGGGCTGGAAACTGCTCTTCACAGCAAATTTCAGTGCCCCCCATTTGAGAGGTGAGCAGCCAAGGATTGGGGGAGGGGTAAATGGTGAGGGAGGGGTTTTCCACACAGACTATACATCACCCTTCAATTTGATATGACGACATCCAATGTTTGTGTGTCAGGTTTGCATCTCCTCCCAAACCACAGGTCACACAAAGTTGAAAATGGTACCATATTAATCACCAAGGACGCGGGCAGCGCAGCGTCAAGAAAAATTGAATTTGGACAAAACAAAAAACATTTTCATTTGTTCACATCGAGTAATGTCCAGACAAAGCAAGCTTGGCGACAAGTCGCGAGACGCTGCTGATTGGCGGTGCAAGGCTACGTGCACTGTGATTGGCTTCTGGCAAGTGCCTTCAAATACACCCTTACTGTACCTCGTTCATTCCAAATTCTTCGAACTAGCGGGCACACCTGGCCTTTGGGCCGGAGTACGCTTCTTGGGCCATATTCGGTGGGCAATGTCTTGCGGCAAAGTCTTAAAAATGCACTTTATAATTTTTGTCATTTTGAAATAATTTTCTTGATGCCCCCCTCCCCCCCCCCTTCCCACGCCTCCTGCCCCCAAGCCCTCTCCCTCCCACACTTCTCCCTGCTCTCAAATGTTGTGGTTGTGTGCTTCCCCTTCTCTCCCCATCTTGTCTTCCGCTCCCTCTTTTTCTATATTTTGTTTGTCTGGTTGATTTGTTTGTGAAATAAATGTTAGCTCTTCCACGAGCCTCGATTCAGTATACAAAAAAAAAAAAAAAAAAAAAAAAATATATCATACTCCATATCATAAGATGAAGGAAGATTTTTTTTGTAATACCGGCTACAACCAAAGGTGGCGATATTTCCGCCACACGTCAATTTTGCAGTTTTGCCAATATCCATGTTTGCAAGATTTTTTTAAAATTGAGCTTCAAAATGCAACAAAGAGTGGGCCTGTGGGCCATGGGCTTGATAGTTATTTAGAGGTAACACAATATTTGACACTGGTAAGTATAGAGACTTGAAAATGAGTTGTTTGATGGTAAAAGCTAGATTATACGAGTAGTACAAAATGGGACACTGGGTCCAAAATGTTTATCTGGGTTTTACTTTGAAACAACCGAATAACTAAAACTGTTCACACGTTGTTTACTACAATTTACAACAAACGATACTTTCTCAATTAGAAAAAAGTGCCAACAAGAACGGCACTCGAGACAGCGCATATCTCCGCAAGGCTCAACAATTTGCTTTGCATCCCAATGACAGGTCGGATCTGGATTTGGATCAGAACCAAAATCTAATCGGCTTGGTCTTGTCACCAAACAAACTCATCCACCTCGTTTAGTCATAAGCCTCAGCCTCGATTCAGTATACAAAAAAATAATAATAATAATCCCTCAATGGTGAAGAATCATTTAAAAATTAAATAATTCTCGTATCCGAATCCATATTCAGATCTCCACCAAAATCGAATCGATTCGCCCTTGTCACACACACAACCTGTCCGACAAGTTTCATCCAAATCCTTCCATAACTTTTTGAGATATCCTGCAATGTATCGTTTTGGCCATATCTCCCAATGGTGAAGAATCATATAAAAAATTCTAGTAGCCGGATCCGAATCCGGATCTTCAAGATCGAATCTTTTCGTCCTTGTAACATACGCTACATCTCTGCCAAATTTCGTCCGAATCCGTCCACAACTTTTTGAGCTATCTTGTTCACAGACAGGCAGACAAACAAACTAATGAAAAATCACTCACAGAGCGACACTTGGTAAAAGAGAATAAAGTAGAATGTCACTCAGTAGAGCATCCTTTTGACCTCACAAATAATGAATTGGTGGTTGAATTATGTGACCTGATGTGCAAATCTTCTTCAAATTAAGTTAATCGGATGAAAATTGTCAATTTTAGAAATTTGGCCTATGTTGACCTTTTGGCCTATGTTGATCTCCAAAAGAGTTGGTGGTTGAATTCAGTTCGCTGCTTTTTTTTTTTGTTTGTTTTTGTATACAAGATCGAGGCTCGTGTAAGACCTAACATTATTCACAAAAAAAAACTGACACATAAAACATATGACAAGCGTTACGCCGAGGTCCCCCGTCGGGGAAGTGACGTGAGTTGACAAAGTGGAACACGCAGAAAACATGCTACGATATGATATTTCGCTCACAAGGGTCAGACAAACATGGAGGCGGCCATCTTGGATTTTGACGTGGCGACCCAATTTTCAATAGCGTTCTTCCATATGGCGAGATACACCCACACAGCAGATTAGAAGTTGGTACTTCGCTTATTTTTCAAGATATTCATCTCACAAGGTTCAGACATACATGGCGGTGGCCATCTTGGATTTTGACGTGGCGACTCAATTTTCAATAGCGTTCTTCCTTATGCCTAGATACACCCAAACACCAGATTAGAAGTTGGTACTTTGCATATTTTTCAAGATATGCAGCTTACAAGGTTCAGACATACATGGCGGTGGCCATCTTGGATTTTGTCGTGGCGACCCAATTTTCAATAGCGTTCTTCCTTATGCCTAGATACACCCACACACCAGATTAGAAGTTGGTACTTCGCTTATTTTTCAAGATATGCAGGTTACAAGATTCAGACATACATGGCATCAGACATACATGGCGGCGGCCATCTTGGCTTTTGATGTGGCGACCCGATTTTAAACAGCGTTCTTCCTTGTGCCAAGATACACCGACACACCAGATTAGAAGTTGGTACTTCGCTTATTTTTCAAGATATTCATCTCACAAGGTTTAGACATACATGGCGGTGGCCATCTTGGATTTTGACGTGGCGACCCAATAGATACACCCACACACCAGATTATACATTGGTACTTCGCTTATTTTTCGAGCTATTTCGCTCACAAGTTTCAGACATATATATGGTGGCGGCCATCTTGTATTTTGACGTGGCGACCCAATTTTCAATAGCGTTCGTCCTTATGCCGAGATCCACCCACACACCAAATTAGAAGTTGGTACTTCGCTTATTTTTCAAGATATTCATCTCACAAGGTTCAGACATACATGGCGGCGGCCATCTTGGATTTTGACGTGGGTTGCACCCACACACCAAATTCGAATGCGGTCCTTCGCTTAGCACGCACGCCCGCACGCACGCATGCACGCCGCACGCACGCACGGCCGCACGCACGGATGGACGGACGGACGGACACACGGACGGAGGGGAAAGCCATAGTCCCCCTTTCGCTCCGCTGAGCGACGGGGGACAATAAAGGGAGCGGGAGACAACATGGGGGGGGGGGGGGAGAGGGAAGTACACAAGTACAACAGTAGAGAACAGGGACATCGGGAGATCTGTGGGAGGTATAGGGCTTGGGGGGAGGAGGCATAGGAAGGGGGGGGGGGGGGGAGAGAGGTATAAAACACATGCACACAGCTAGGACTTCGAGGAAAGAAATCGGTATTTCAAAAAAGTGGATCTGGGGTGAATTAACGGGGGTAGAAACGATCAAGGTTTTGGATGGGGGAAGACAAGAGATGGTGGAGAACAGCCGTTTTAAAGACCTGGAGGGAGGAGTGGGATTGAAGAGAGTGAGGGAGTTTGTTCCAGAGGCGGGAGAAAAGAGGAATGAAGGAGTGAAGGTGAGCAGAGAGTCTTGGTTTTGGCAATTTACCCATAAGATGGTTGCAGGCAGATCTTGTGTGACCTGTAGCAATATTTGATACTAGCCGAAACCCGTGGAACATCCACGGAAGGGAGGATGTGGTGTATGGATAGAGTGTACCATTATGGATGGTATAGGGGATTTCCTTGTCCGAGTAAGAGTTAGGAAGAAAGATGAGAATGAAGAGTGCATATATGAACAACGTATTTATTGCAATCTACTTAAATGACAACGCTACGATATACTTTTGAAAATATCACGTACCGTCTCGAAGTCAATGCCATCCTTTTATCTCTTCGTATACAACTCACTGATTTCTACCTTATCATGAACAGGGTAAAGCCTACTTTGATAATCATGAACGGTGGCAGATGCAGGAGTTGGTGAAACGAAAGGGGGGGGGGGGGCTGATCATGACCTACCCTACGCCACATGGCCTACGCCATTTGTTGAGATCATGGCCACAACGGAAACACAACAACTGGATAGGTAGGGCCTAGGCCTACGCATACTTTTCGTCACTCGGCGAAGTACACTTTGTTTTAAGCTTTCAGAAGCTGAAGCCTTGTTATTTATTGCTTTATATGATACTGATGGGCTGCTGATCGGTTTCACTTCGTTGTAATCACAGTATATGGAAGAAATTATGGTAAACCCACCTGATGAGGTTAGCGTACACTGCGATTGACGACACCGGCACAAATGCATGCTCTGGATTGTCCACTCAGTGGATGGCTTGCTTTCGCCTTTGCCTGCCCAATCAGCGGACGGCTTGCTTCGCCTTCGCCCAGCAAACGCCAATACGATGGCGTCGTAAGATGGCGTCGTATCGGCAGTTAATCGGATGCTTTTGGGCCCCAACGTCGGCTAATTCAGATTTTTCGAGTATGTCTGTACGTGATAAACAAAGAGCGTGGTTCGTAGATCGTAAATACATTAGTGCCGTGGGCATCGGGTCACTGGGTGCGGCGTAAAAGGGATAACAAAGTCGAGTCCTTACGCTATTATTATATAGACTAGCCGAAACCCGTGGAACATCCACGGAAGGGAGGATGTGGTGTATGGATAGAGTGTACCATTATGGATGGCATGGGGGATTTGCTTGTCCGAGTAAGAGTTAGGAAGAAAGATGAGAATGAAGAGTGCGTATATGAACAACGATCGCCGACACCGGCACAAATGCATGCTCTGGATTGTCCACTCAGTGGACGGCTTGCTTTCGCCTTCGCCTGTCCAATCAGCGGACGGCTTGCTTCGCCTTCGCCCAGCAGACGCCAATACGATGGCGTCATAAGATGGCGTCGTATCGGCAGTTAATCGGATGCTTTTGGGCCCCAACGTCGGCTAATTCAGATTTTTCAAGTATGTCTGTACGTGATAAACAAAGAGCGTGGTTCGTAGATCGTAAATACATTAGTGCCGTGGGCATCGGGTCACTGGGTGCGGCGTAAAAGGGATAGCAAAGTCGAGTCCTTACGCTATTATTATATAGACTAGCCGAAACCCGTGGAACATCCACGGAAGGGAGGATGTGGTGTATGGATAGAGTGTACCATTATGGATGGCATGGGGGATTTGCTTGTCCGAGTAAGAGTTAGGAAGAAAGATGAGAATGAAGAGTGCGTATATGAACAACGATCGCCGACACCAGCACAAATGCATGCTCTGGATTGTCCACTCAGTGGACGGCTTGCTTTCGCCTTCGCCTGTCCAATCAGCGGACAGCTTGATTCGCCTTCGCCCAGCAGACGCCAATACGATGGCGTCGTAAGATGGCGTCGTATCGGCAGTTAATCGGATGCTTTTGGGCCCCAACGTCGGCTAATTCAGATTTTTCAAGTATGGTAGTACGTGATAAACAAAGAGCGCGGTTCGTAGATCGTAAATCCATTAGTGCCATGGGCATCGGGTCACTGGGTGCGGCGTAAAAGGGATAACAAAGTCGAGTCCTTACGCTATTATTATATAGATGAAAATCCCATTCAAATTTCAAGTCAATCGGCTGAAAATTGAGGATTGTAGATATTTGAAAAAGGTGGTTGACATTTTGGCCTATGTTGACCTTTTGCCTTTTGACCTCAAAAATATATAGGATTTTGTCAGACCACAAACTCTACCATTTGCTCAAGTTTCGTGAAGATCGGTTTAAAATTGTGACCTGTAGGCAAGTATAAGTGAGCGGACAGATAAGCAAACCCACAAACACACAAACCGGAGTGATCAACATACTTGTCAAAAAAAAAAAAATTGGCAAATAACAAACAGGCAGACAGGTGTGAAAACATAACCTCCATCCACCTTTGGTGGTGCAGGTAAAAAGACATACAGCGGATGCACAATACTTTACAGATCAATGGACGACAGTTATCATTTTAAAAATTGATGATTTTGTGAGGTTATTGTCACCTTATTCATATGAAGGTGACCCAAGCAGAACCAGGTTTTGTAAAAAAACAAATAAAATAAAGTAAAAGGTGCTTTGTGGTGAAATTGCCATGGGTTGAAAGGATGGGGTATCAAAAAATGGTCTGCATCATAGGTGCATGACCGGCAGCACAGGTAAAAAGTAAGCAATCCCCAAAAAGTCAGTAATGTTAGTTTTGTAACTTCATTGTTGTAACAGATTACATAACGGATCACCCAAAGCCAATGTAACAAGTAATCTGTCAGTAATTGCTTTATAAAAGTAACCCCCCAACACCACCACCACACCAACCACTACAAGCGGGAACATGGCCATCTCACCGGCTGCCAGGTATGCACACTCACCTCTGAGATGTTTAGTCTGGGTTAGAATCTCGACTGAACTATAAACTCTCATTCTGGTGTTTCACAGCCAGGACGTTTCATCAACTCGTGTTACGTCTCTCAGATGGACGTTGAAAGGGGGTCTGCCAGTGTTAGTTGGTGGACGTTAAACGTCCCACGATGCCGGTCAGGAAGAGTAGGCGAGCTATCGGCAGCATCCTGAAAAAATTACAAAAATTCCTGCTCAAATCTACAAGGGGCACTGCATCAGCAGCACCACCAGCAAATAATGATACCCACAGCCATGTGCTGCATAGTAAAGAAGAAGAAGAAGAGGAGGAGGAGCGAAGAAGATGCCCGTCTCAGAAGGGAGATTAAAGTATATTCATAAGTTTGAATGCAGAGTGTGTTTAAAATACCACACCTTGAAAGTGAGTGTTACCCTGATCTCATAATGTTTTTTTTTTTTTGCTTTTTTTTGTATACAAGATCGAGGCTCGTGGAAGAGCTAACTTTAATCACACAAAAATAGTGGGGCAACTTAGCATAACAATTGTGCATTTTGTGAGGAAAGCACCAAATTTGGCACACTAGTAGACTTTCATATTATGAAAAGATCTGGATATTGGGCCATCTCAGATTCAGAGATTTGATTTTTGCAAGATTTCGATTCGATTGGGATCGAAGAGAACACCTTCTTCGTCTTCTGTACAGTGAAGTTGCCAACCCTGAATTCTCTGGCTACATCTGGGTGCTTCATTGGGAGTGCAACCGTGTCCCTCAGGTGAACGGGGACCCACCTGGCATAGTGTGTGTGGTCTAAGGCATGGAACCATGGGACCAGTTCCGTCAGGGCATCAAGGTACGTCGTGAATGAAGCCTGCCGCAGAGAACGCACGCAGACCAGTACCAACATCTCTAGTTCCAGCACAGTTGCCCAGTACTGAAAGTTGGGAATGTCTTCTCCTCTCTGGTGACACCGGTCTTCGAACTCAGGCAGGTCTTCTGCATCATCAGCATATGTCATGCAGTGGCGTTCATACGCACGGTGTTGCAGGATGTGCAGTGCCGCTGCAGTGATTTGATGAGCTCTTCTTGTGCGGGTGACGTGGGCAGCTCGCAGGAAGGAGTCGGCCGTCCCTGGCGTTGCAATCTCACCTTGCAAATCTGCAAAATCTGCAAATCTTGCAAAAATCAAATCTCTGAATCTGAGATGGCCCAATATCCAGATCTCTTCATAATATGATAGTCTACTAGTGTGCCAAATTTGGTGCTTTCCTCACAAAATGCACAATTGTTATGCTATATTTAGCTTAGCTGCCGGACTAAAAATCAAACAGACACATAAAACATATAATGAGGGGAGCGGTAGACAAGATGGGGAGAGAGGGGGAAGCACACAACACAACATTTGAGAGCAGGGACATCGGGAGATCTGTGGGAGGGAGAGGGCTTGGGGGGAGGAGGTGTGGGAAGGGGGGGGGGGGAGAAGTAGAAAACACATGGACACTGCAAGGACTTCCAGGAAAGAAGTTGGTATTTCAAAAGTTCTGGAGGAAAGATTTCTGGAGGAAAGTTGATTTCTGAAAATGTTAAAACTTATTTTTAAAAGCAGGAACATCAAGCACAGCCAGAACGTCCGGAAAAGGCAAAAACAAAAGACCAAAATATAAGGGGATTCCTGGCCTGGGGTTTCACAAACTTTCCTACAGAAATCTGTATCAACCTTCCACGGTCTGGGAAATCATTCCAGAGGCCATTACACACTCATTGAAGCTTTATGGAAAGATTTATAATGGTCAAGGCTTGATATTCTCCTTCTCCTTCCCTTTCAACTTGTCGAGGCCGATGAGAGTGGTGATGGTGGTTAAATGTACCGCAAACCGACCTGATTCAAAGAACATCCCAGCATTCCCCAATGCGATCCTGGTGGAAATGTAACAATATTTCATGATTCTCATGACGATAATGGAACATGAAAGGGTTACGTAACGGTTTTTCAAATATTCGATGGACCTGAGAAAGTCGAGTTCAAATCTGAGACCACAAGGAATGTTTCCCACAACTCGTTAACCGCTCTTGCTGGAGCCTTATGGGACGAAAAAAGAAAGTTCACGCAACTTAAACTGCGACCTTCATGTGAGGCCTACTAATCGTGGCAGGCATCATCATTACGTTCACCATGGCTATCAGAGGCTGCACCAGAAGAGAGAGAAAAGGAACGCGCGCCTTTGCACTCCCGGTTGAAGAGAAGCAGAAAAGCACAGGCTCTATCAAAACATCTCATTTGTAACGCTCAAGCTTCACGACCGAAGGATGCCGGGTTATAGAACAAAGGCAAAGCAGCACGATGACAGCTTCTCAAAACCCCTGAACTTGGGCTAAGCCAACAGAACGGAAGACTTATAAGGAGGGAAAATTTGCAGTCGCGATGAAATCTTTAATCCGGCCGAGACTTGTCTGTTTCGCAGGAATTCGTGAGGTCGTCGATTCCAAAATGAAACTGAATGGTATTCATTGAATACTTACCCTGCACAGTCTTGAGAAGGACTTGGTGCAAGCCAACTCTTCTGTTTTTTTTAGGGGGTTTTGTTTGATCCAAGATGGCGCCTGTACTACGTGACCAATGACGTCATAATTATCATTAGAACAATTATACAGGAGGAGCCGCTCATATTCTGAAAATTTCGTGTTCATCGGACGAACAGTTGCAGAGGAATTTTTTTTTTTCATACTGATCAGATCAAGCGTTGTACTTGTCGAATTATGACGTCATAATGGAGGCACCTATGACATCATCATTAATATATGTTATTCCCCAAGGGGAGTACTTGACAATGAGCCATGTTTAAATTTTTTCCATCAAGCGGTTTTGGAGATATAGAGGTGTAACGTTTTTCCAAGATGGCGTCCGTACCACGTGACCTATGACGTCATAATTATCAGCAAAATAATCTACAGGCAGAGGCGATCCTAATGTAAAATTTCATGCAAATCGACCAACGGTTGCCGAGAAAATGAATTTTAAAAATGCAGACACGGCACACGTACGCACACAATTGCTTAACCCCGCCTTTCACTTCACGAGCGCAGGGTAAAGACTAGACGGTATTCATAGAATACTTATCCTGCGCAGTCAACTTGTTGCGAGTCAACTCTGCTGTTTTTGAACATTTTTTTTCTTTGAACCAATATGGCTCCCAGACCACGTGAGCGATGACATCATAAATGTATATTCTCTAATATAATTGTTGCATAGATCATGCTCAATACATTTAAAACCGATCAGACTAAGCATTGTCCCTGTCGAATTATGACATCATATTTACGGCACCAATGACGTCATCGTTAACAACACCTATTCCCCATATGGAGTTCTTTACAATGAGCCATGTTTAAATTTTTTCCATGCAGCGGTTTTGGAGATATAGAGGTGCAACATTTTTGGTTTTTCCAAGATGGCGCCTGTACCACATGAACTGTGGCGTCATGATTATCATTAAAATATTCTACAGGAGGAGGCGCTCCTATGGTCAAAATTTCATGCCCATCAGATCAACAGTTGCTGAGAAAAAAAAATTCACAATGATCGGATAAGTGTTGTACTTGTCAAGTGATGACGTCATAACGAAGGCACCGATGACATCATCATCAACATATCTCATTCCCCATAGTGAGTACTTGACAATGAGCCATGTTTCAATTTTTTCCATTGAGCGGTTTGGGAGATTTAGAGGTGTAACGTTTTTTCAAGATGGCGTCCGTACCACGTCACCTATGACATCATAATTCTGACTAAAAAAAATTCCACAGGCGGAGGCGCTCCTTCGGTAAAATTTCGTGTCAATCGGACGAACGGTTGCCGAGAAAATGAATTTTTAAAATGCAGACGCGCACACGTAAGTACCCGAATGCTTAACCTCGCTTTTCGCTTCGCGAGCGCAGGGTATCGAGTGAGCGAGAGAGGCAAGTGAAGAGGGCGGTCGGTGTACGTGTCGCTGGGGGACTGACAAGGCCGGCGGTTCTTCTCAAGCTCTTTGACACCGAAATGGGCAGACTTTATCAGTGTAACGAAGGCCAGAGCTTTCATGCTAATCATATTCCATTAGCGAAGCCTTGATGTGAGTGTTGTCAAACACCCAGGGGCCAAGAAGCCAGGATCCAGGGCAGCACCAAACCAAAGGAGCAAAGTTACCCTTGTGGCGCCTTTTTCAGACGAGGACGCAAGGACATGACGCCCTGTTTTGAGGCAGCGACTGGCACGCAGATGTGGGGATGCGAGGCGGGGACGCCTATGGGGGGAGGAAAGGCCTTTGAAGAGCTTGTACTGTATTGAGCTCGGCGCCCCTCAGCCTGGCACCAGCGCGACCTCCAAGTAGCCCAAAAATGCACATTGCTGTCCCATTCAAAAGTAAAGGACCGTTATTGGTGAAGAAGGCAGATTTGTTTTCGGATACAAGAAATTCTTCTTCTTTTGTAAACGCTTCCGATTAGGCCAGACCCATCAGGAGAGGTCATGCAACTTGGAAATATAAGAAAGGACTCCACATGAAATTTTTTATGCCTCCGCCGACAAAGTCACCGGAGGCATCACGCTTTCGGGTTGTCCGTCCGTCCGTCCGTCCATCCGTCCGTCCGTACGGGCTAAACCTCGTTTTTCTCAGCAACCATATGTCCGATTGAGACGAAACTTTCAGGGTAGGAGTGACACCCATGCAGAAAGTTTTTATGACAATTGTGACGTCGTAGGCCACGTGGTATGGCAGCCATCTTGGATTAAAAGCAAATAATTAAAATATTATTTCTCGGAAACCGCTGTATGGAAAAATTTGAAACTTGGTACATTGTCAAGTACTCCCAATGGGGAACAAAAGCGTGATAATGATGACATCACAGGCGAAGTGGTATACCAGCCAAAAATGTTTTAATCGAATTCCTTATCCTAAAAATCTAAAATTGCATGCACATGTTATATGACCCGTTTGTATTGAAATATTACATTTATGACATCATACGTCACATGGTTTGGCAGCCATATTGGATTGAAGGGAAATATTAAATAATTATATCTCTGAAACCGCTTACTCTATCGATGCGAAATTTTACAAATATCATCTAACAGCATTGTTGCATATAGTTTGAAAATGATGATTTCATAGGTCATGTGTCACGTGGTTTGGCAGCCATCTTGGATAGAAAAACGAACCTTATCCGATCAACAGTAAACTTCACAAACGTGATTTCCTGCCAATACATATGCAGAGTGATGGCATCTACGCGTTGTGGGACTATGTGGAGGCATAGTGGCGACACAGTCGCATTGTTCTAGTTTTTTTTTAATGTAAGAGTGTGTAACCATGGAAATGCCCTTGTATTTCAACAATTCCTCATTTGAATCTTAGGCACAAAATAGCCTGCTGTCAAATGTTTTTCGTTGTCCTGTAATGTCGTGCAGGAAGTCCTTTACCCGTGTTCCGATTTGCTGAGAGTGACGGTGCCAGAAGCATTGTTGAGCACTGCCTATTGTCAGAAATTGTTGTTGTATAATGGCAAATATTGTAGAGTCAGAAGTTCGTCTCTCATGGTGAATATTTTGCATTTAGCAAGTCCGTGCAGGTAGGATGGCCCAGAAGTACGCACACTCACCTCAAAGCTATCTAGCCTGGGTTCGAATCCGGACCCACCTGTAAACCGTCATCCTGGTGATTCATCAATGTGTGTGCCGTCCCTAGGATTGACGTGAAATAGTGCGCCCCTTCTGTTGGGATTAGTTGGTGGATGTTAAAGATCCCACGGTGTTTTTTTCCCAAATCCCAAGATAAAAATCCCAAAAACAAATTTTCATTGTTTTTCGATCACAGAAAAAAACATTATGTTGCTAGTTGACAACGGCTACGTTATGCACAGTGAAACTGATGTGTCGACCATGAAAAGTTTCGTTCATGAATGCAAAAGATGGGAAAATGTTTTTTTCTTTTCTCCAGGGCAAAATCCTCTTTGGCTCCGACGAAGGGATAATGCAAGAAACGCTACGTTGGCATCGCTTCCAACAACAGATAACATGCCCTTTCCAACTACTGATTGATTAAACCAAACATTCTCATTGCCTGCCGACACACAACATCACTATAGCCTTAACCAAGATGGAGTATGCCTGCGTTGCTGATCAGTAACAAGTTAGACAAAAATAGTTTAATAATTCGTTCATACAAATTCCAAAACTGCTTTAATTTAGTAAATAACGAATCGGACAACTTACAGAATGCCACAGTTATTGTATATACTGTACACACATGCATACATGTATACATACATACATATCTGTCGCTTCGTTGACGGACTAATTAGTTGTCTCCTCTCTTTCTGCTTAAAGGGGGAGGGAAGAGAACGGGGGGGGGGGGGGGAGGTGTGGAAGGAAGAAAAGGAAGAAGGGGAGGGGGAGAGATGTACTGCATATACATATTTTGGGTGCGGGGGGTGGGGGGGGGTTGACAGGCCCCTCCGTTTTGGAGGGAGAGAGAGACAGGAGGACAAATTGACCTATGCAAAGAATGCTTTAACCTCAGTGTTGCCCAGGTAAAGGAGGTAATTGAAATACACTCTGCCAACACCACCAGGGGACACTGCACGGTACACACTTGCATAGATAATTTATCCCCCCCCCCCTCAGCCCCCTACATCCCCATGTTAGGCCTTGGCCACATAGCCTATGTTACCCCCCACACAAAGTTGTATTTGTACCGCGAGTTCGGAGTTTGTAACTTAAAAGATGTGGCCGTGCATAAGGACGAAAGGCATATAGACAGCCACAGAGAGGGAATGGTACATACAGAATATATATATATTCTGTTCCAGGGTCTAAGTGTCCTTGCTTGTACATCCTTGCATTTCATGATAATAACAAAGGGTACGAAAAATATATATATATTGCTGCGGTTTTGAGATTGGCACATTTAAGTCATTAAAGGTTAAAGGGTTGCCCCCCCATAGTCACACGAGCAACATAGGCCCATTTATAGTATAGTTATGTCTTAGTATGTGTAAGAATAGGTCATTTCCCCTCTTAGTACCTGCGTTGTGTAAAGACATGAGAGTAGGCCCCATTCATTTTGCGTCCACCCTCCAATTCTACCTCTATGGGCGTAATCCATCCCACGCCCCATTTGGCTGACCACTAGTCGAGTAACACGAGGTAGGCCTAAAAAGGTGGGGGCGGCGTTGAGATCGGGAGTGGCAGAGGCGATGACGGTAAGAGCCACCAGCCAATCAGAGCTCGAGCAGAATGGCGTGAGATGGCGTGGTGAGGCGCGTCTGGTGAGTTCCAGAAGGTTCGCGGGGCGTGCCTATATAAGCCGCTGCTAAAAGCCCTTGAACAGGACTCGCAAGTGGAGAGCGTTAAAGGACTTGCAGAGGATACGCGCGTGGTTTGAGGACTTACAAGCAGGACTTGCAGAGAGGGAGCTTGATAAGAGGACTCGCGTGCACACGGCAGTGGCAAAAGGACCTGCTCGTAAAGGACTTGTTGGGCAGGACTAGCGTGGGAACACTTGATTGAGAAGGACTTGTACCAGTGGCGAAAGGACTTGCAGAGAGGGAGCTTCATAAGATGACTCGCGTGCACATGGCAGTGGCAAAAGGACTTGCATTCCAGGACTTGTTTGGAGGGACCTGCTCATAAAGGACTTGTACCAATGGCGAAAGGACTTGCAGAGGATATGCACGTTGTTTGAGGACTTGCGCAGAGAGAGAGAAGAAGAGGCATTGAACTGTACAAAGTATGCGGGCGCAGCCAGACGCGCCGGTAACGCATATTGCGCTTTTCAGCCACGCGAGTAAGCGCGGCCATAGCCACAAGTGAATAACTGCCAGCCGCACCAAAGTCCGCTCCCTACCATTCGCCCCGTGATAACCCGCTCCATTCAGACGGCACGCGGCGAGCTCCTGCTTTCACCCACTTCCATCTCCAAGGGACGTGCCGGGGACCGGAGAGAACTGCACAAGAGCCATCCTTGGGCGAGCTGGTGAACATCATCCTGCTCATCAGCAATCCCCATGTGAGTGTGTGTGAGATGGGCCCGTGTCCTTGGGTATTAAGAATAAGACTGTATAAGCTGCGCTGTGTCTCTTCATCCTGTACTGTACATATGTGTAATAGTAGTTAAACCATTTGTTCTTCCTTTCTTCCCAATTCGATCGTCTTTGTGATTTCGCCATTGACTAAGCGTGGTACGAATAGAACCGCTTGAATCAGGGTCTCGTAAGTAATAACGGCGCGGATCACGTGAATGTAACCGCTTGGCGTCTCACCAACACACGTGGTTCGTGCGGGGCTTATTTCCTCGATTCCAGGGCAGCGCGAGTACTTAGGTAACAGCGAATTTGGTCCTGAAACCCTATTTCGCGCTGTCCGGGAGGGACGTAATAGGTCCCGGGTCGCGCCAGGTCAGTCAAAGACAAGGGGACTAATCTCCCCTTGGTAAGTGGAGAAGGCCGGCGCCAGATCCGCAACAATATATATATATATACAGTCATGTGAAAAAGTAAGTACACCCCATGTAAAGTTTTGACTTTTTCAACATATTTCAACATAAAGCTATTTTATTTTTATTTTTATTATCTTCATTTCAAAAATATTGATTGATAAAGGTGATATAATATAACAAATATCAAACATTTACACTTTGTAGTCCATTGTATAATTTAAACAAACATAAATGCAAATTTTACACTTGGAAAAAATACAGACGGTCCAGACCCTTGGCTCTCATTGGTGGTATTGCCCCCTTTGGCAGAAACAACCTCAAGTAGGCGTTTCTTATAACTGTCTACCAGTCTCTGACATCGACTGGGAGAAATCTTTGCCCACTCCTCCATGCAGAATTCTTTCAGCTGTGCGATGTTTGAGGGGTTTCTTGCATGCACAGCTCGTTTCAAATCCCCCACAACATCCCGATGGGGTTTAGATCCGGGCTTTAACTTGGCAATTCCAGAACCCTCCATTTCTTTCTTTTCAGCCATTCCTTGGTGGATTTACTGGTATGTTTCGGGTCATTGTCATATTGCAAGGTCCACCTTCAGTTGAGCTTCAACTTTCCGACAGATGGCCTCACATTATCCTCAAGCACCCTCTGGTACAATGAATAAATTCATAGTGGATTCTATGATGGTGAGCTGCCCAGGCCCTGATGCAGCAAAGCTGCCCCAAACCATAATATTTCCACCTCCATGCTTTACAGTTGGTATCAGGTTCTTGTGGTCAAATGCTGTCTTTGGTTTTCGCCAAACATGTCTTCTGATACTGTGGCCAAATAGCTCTACCTTTGACTCATCTGTCCAGAGCACATTGTTCCAGAAGTGCTGGTCTTTGCCTAGGTGTTCATTGGCAAACTTTAGTCTTGCCCTGATGTTCTTTCTGGACAGCAAAGGTTTCCTCCTGGCACACCTCCCATGTAGATCAAATTTTTGCAGCCTCTTTCTAATGGTAGACTCGTGCACTTTGACATCAACAGTGGCAAGAGCTACCTGTAGGTCCCGTGATGACATTCTGGGGTTCTTAAAGACTTCTTTCAGCATCTTGCTGTCTGCTCTCGGGCTGAACTTGCTGGGGCGGCCTGGCCTGAACAAGTTGGCAGTTGTTTGGAATCTTCTCCATTTGTAGATGATCTTCCGGACAGTCGAATGATTGATTTCAAATTGTTTGGAGATATTTTTAAATCCCTTCCCAGACTCGTAGGCATCTATAACCTTCTTTCTGAAGGCCTCAGAGAGCTCTTTTGATCTAGGCATGGTGACGCCGCACACTTCAACAACAAAGAGCAAACCAAACTAAATGTCTGAGGTTTAAATAAGACAGGTTCCTCCAAGATCCTCTCTAACGATGTTCTAATCATTTGCACCTGAGCTGGTACACCCGATTCTAATTTTAGGTATTTGAAGTAGTGATAAATGTAGGGGTGTACTTACTTTTTCCAAATGCGAAATTTGCATCTATGTTTATTTAAATTATACAATGGACTAGAAAATGTAAATGTTTCATGATATTTGTTATATTATATCACCTTTATCTGTCAATATTGTTGAAATGAAGATCAAATAGCTGTATGTTGAAATATGTTGAAAATGTCAAAACTTTACATGGGGTGTACTTACTTTTTCACATGACTGTATATATACATATCCATAAAATAATATATTTCATATTGGACAAAACTCTTAGACATAACAATACTTTCGTTCATTGTATGGAAGTGGTTTGTCTGAAGCAGAGCTTGAAAATGGTGCCCATCGTTATCTTGGTTATCACCAACTATTGTTAGAATGCTACCTAATGGACCCTCCTCTACATTTTGCCATGAAGTTGCCCCTCTCAGGAGACATAGAGGATGGAGGGAGAGGGGAAGATAGCGAGAGAGATGATGGCTGGCACTCACCCTTTGAGCACATCATGGCTGCCACGCCGGCGAGCCCTGCTGCCTTCACCTCTCCGACCAAAACCCCTTTTCTGGGCCATGGCACCCAGGAGTGCAGACATGAAAAGAAACAGATGGACCAGGTAGCAATGGTCCATGGCTGTGCACGGTACTTGGTATCCCGAGTAACTCCTGTAAGTACTTCAGTCTCTCGGCTGGTGGTTTCACTCCCACGGTGCGGAGATGAAACACACCCTCACCCCGCCCGATGACCGACTCTCACCAAAGCCTAAATTGTCTGCCACATCGTGTGTTTCCTTGACAAGGTTCGTTCTGTGAAAAGAAAAGATGATGTTGGAAACAAGGTGATGATGATGCTTGATGTTTTCCATTGACATGGCAGGTATTAAGTAAGTAGTTTGGGTCGTGATATAAACAAATAATGTGGTGTTTAAAAAACAAACAATCTGGTTTCTTTAACATTGTGAAACACTTTATAATCCACTTTGCACTGAAACTACTCAAAATCTTGAGAGAAGGCAAAATGTTTGTGAGATAGGGGCAAGAGAGGGGGGAGCGAAGGGTATAGCACATTATTTTTATTAGAGCGAGAGAAAGAGAGACAGAGAAACAGAGACAGAGAGACAGAGAGACAGAGAGACAGAGAGACAGAGAGACAGAGAGACAGAGAGACAGAGAGACAGACAGACAGACAGACAGAGAGAGACAGAGAGAGAGACTTTGACTTTTGAAGCTCTTTTATTATAAAGGTAAGAAAACCATACAAGTCATGCAAATAATAAAGTCACCACAATTCAAAACATGTGCAGCCAAACAACAACAATAAAAACACCAAGCACTAAAATAAAAAACTTAACAAACCATGATCAAGTTTACAAAACCCACCCTTTGCACACCATTTTTCCACAAAGGTTTGTAAATCATCTTTCATTTGGCAAAAAGAAAATTCCAAGCGTAACCTTGCCATGACTAGAGCCTTAAACACAATTACCACATCACATAAAATATCAGCATTTGCCAGGAGCTTTGCTTTTCTTGTTTTGTAAATTGCTAATTTTCCAATAGAAATTAAGAAATTAGCAAGAGCAGTCTCAGAGCGTTTTTTATAACTAAGTGGTGTTCCAAAGATAAAAACACGTGTAGAAAAAGAAAAGTTCATACGATTAAAAAAAGTTGATAAAAAACCAAAGAAGGGAAAGAGTCTTGCACAATCTACGTAAGCATGGAAAAGGTCTTCAGAAATCATACAAAAGGGGCATTCCACTGAATCATCCTCATTAAAACGATGTAATAAAACATTGGAGGGCAACACCATATGGGCGAGTCTCCAAGCAATATCACCAGTCCTTTTAACAATCGGTGAAACATACATTGCAGACCATTGCGGATGGGAGGGAGACCCAGAAGGCAGTTTCTCTTTCCATCGAGCCCCAAAAGAAAGAGGCTGTAACGAGGGAAACCGAACTGAGATACACAAACGATACAGTCTCTTTTTATCCTTGCTGGAAAGTGGCGATGAGGATAGCAAGATAGATGTTGTGGCGCTATCAGCTGGCAGGCTAGAGCTAGCACAGATCTGTGGTGGTGTATGGTGGTCACCAATGTTGGCGGTTGAGCTCAGGCCCAGGTGCCTAAAAACACACAGGATTTCCTGTAGGACCTTGGCTACGCTCCTCAAAGATCTGATGCCAGTTCTTACTTGAAGATGTCCTGCGGAGAACCAACTGTTACTGTTACAGTCACGAAGGTCCCGAGTCGTTTTCACGCCAGCACTCACAAAACGTTGCACAAAGGCACGTGAGCGAGGAATAGCAGGAAAGAGGGCATTGTAGAAAAGGGGTTCCCGGAGGAACCTTTCACTGTTGTATGTCTCCATTTGGCGAGTTATTGAAATGGACCGCCAGACGTTCAAGACATCTTGGTAAAAGTCAGGGAGCAGCGAAGCATCGACATATTGCAGCTCCATGAAGAAGAGTTCACAATTGTACCCAAGCATGCCGGCTTGTTTTAGTATACAGTTTGCAGTCGATTTCCAGGGCAAGGCCTCCAGAAATATAAAACGACGAGCTGTGGAGACTCGGAAGGCCATCACCCGACAAAGAATGTCCACAAGCCCATGACCTCCTTCTGCCAGTGGGAGGCAAATAGTCTCTGGCTTTAGCCAGTGTTTGCCATCCCAAAAGAAGTCAAGTAAACATTTTTGGATTGACGACACCAACGTTGCAGGTGGCTGCAAGGCAATCATTTTATGCCATAAGAGAGGGGCCACCAGGTTGTTAATGACCAGGGCACGACCTCGGAAAGACAAGGTCGACAAAATTCCTCTCCATCTGTTTAATTTGTTGCTGATTTTGTGGAGCAAACCATCCCAATTCCTTTTGACAAAGCCTGGGGTTCCAAGGTAAACACCGAGGTATTTCACACCTTCTTTTTCCCATGTCAAATTCATAGGGAGAATTGGAAGGGCAGAAGGTGGCGTACCGCCGACCCAAACTGCTTTGCATTTCGACCAATTAATTTGCGTTGTACATGCTTGAGAGTAAACCCGTAGGCACTCAAATAGCAGAGCAATGTCATTACTGCTGCGAACAGCAACACATACATCATCAGCATAGGCCGAAATGATAACGGGATTTTCTGAGGGAGTCACTGAAAATCCCATAAGAGAAGATCGTAAACTAATCAAAAGGGGCTCAATGCAAAGAGAGTACAATATTCCAGATAAGGGACAGCCTTGCCGAATTCCCCTCCCAATCCGCAAAGGTGAACAGAGACCATCATTGATTTTGATCAAGCTAAAAATGTGATTATACAATAAGGATACATATGAAATAAAGGATGCCCCAAAACCAAATTGCTTTAAAATGTGAAACAAATACTCATGATTAACAGAGTCAAAAGCCTTTTCTTGGTCAATAAAAAAGAGACCGGTATGTTGTTGTTGAAATGCACACACATCCCACCGGTCTCGTACCAAAAAAATGTTATCGTGCATAGATCTGTGCATAACACAGTACGATTGATCCTGATGTATAACTGTGCTTAGAACAGTCTTTACACGGTTAGCTAGCGTTTTAGCAAAAATCTTGTAATCTGTGCAGAGAAGAGAGATTGGATGCCAGTTCTGTATCAATTGCAGGTCGTTTTTCTTAGGGATAAGGCAAACAACTGCACGCCGACAACTAAGGGGTAACAATCCCTCACGCAGACTGTATAAAAACACTGAGTGCAAAGCAGGACCAAGCATGTCCCAAAAGGTTTTATAAAATTCAGCTGGTAGCCCATCAAAACCAGGAGCCTTATGATCAGCAAGGCCATCGAGCGCAGTTTTAAGTTCACCGAGAGTAATGTTCTCATCCAAGACATGCCGTTGATGCTCATCTATCTGCGGTAAATTGGTCGTAATATTCTGCATTGCAGGCACATCATTGGGCTTAAAGGAAAACACATTCTCAAAATAAGACCGAACAAAATGAACAATCTCCGTATTATCACTAAGAATATGCCCATCACTAGCCCGAAGACTAAGCATTTGCTGGCTCGCCTTCGTCGTCTTCTCAAACTTAAAGAAATCTTTACAACATGTGTCTGACGACAGTAAACCATTCACTCTCAGCCTGACTAAGGCACCAATACCATTTTCTTGAATTAATTCCTTAAGCAGAGTTTGTTTTTCAAAGAGGAGTTGACACCGTCTTTCATCACTGAGGACCTCAGCACCTTCCTGCAATCGTAGAATTTCTTGTTTCAAGGCATCAATACATAATTGTTTACTTTGAGAGCAATTGGTTTTGTATTGCTGACAGAAAACACGGATCTGCGCTTTAGCATAGTCCCACCACTGACAGAAATTTAGGAAACGATGTTGGAAATCCACAACCTTGTCCCAAAAAACCACAAAGGATGATTTAAAGAAAGGATCGCTCAGAAGTGAGGTGTTAAAGGACCAATACAGGGTGCGGCGTTTGAAACGAGGAAAAGAAAAGCACAGTTTTACCAAAGAATGATCAGAGAAGCCTGAAGGGACAATAGCCGTATATGTCACAAGGTTGACAGCAGAGTTAGGAATATAAAATTTATCAAGACGAGCAAGTGAAAGATGATTTAGTAAAACCCGACACCAGCTAAATTGCTGCAGGTTTGGGTGTTGTTGCCGCCATACATCGTTGAGGTCATGCCGCGAAATTATACTGGAAAGAGGCCTACTTGAAGCTGGATGTGGCTCTGCACTGTTCCTATCTAAAGTTGGGTTTACAGTACAGTTAAAGTCACCCCCTAAGCACAACAACGTATCAGAAGAGAGGTGTCTCAGGAAATTAAAGGACTGATTAAAAAAAGTTCCTCTATCTGTGCTATCGCTTGGAGCATAGACGTTAACAAACATAAATCGTTGCTGATTGTATGCAAGCTCTACAGAGGCGAGATAGCCTGGTACGATTTCCTTAAAGATGGGGGGGGGAGACAGACAAACGTGAACTGACAAAAAAAGCAATACCCGCACTCACAGAATCTGTATTACTAAAAAACCAAGTGCCAATCAGCTGTTGCTGCCAATCAGCCATGCAGTCTGCAGTGGCACGAGTTTCTTGCAATAAAAGTACATCAATCTTTTCCCTCCTGGCTAATTGCACAGTTTGGGACCGACGCAGCTGACTGCGCCCACCATTAATGTTCAAGCTTGCTATGTTCATAGAAACATAGGCAGCAACACAGCCATTACAGGTTTAATTCTTTCCTTGCTGTGACAAGGTACCTCTTCAGTCTTTTCAGTGATTGATCAGAAATATGAAGGGCCGCAGATTGTTGTACAACTTCCTGAGCCCCACTAATGAAGGCGTGAGTATCAACGAAGAAATCGCAGATTTTCACGCGCTTTTTACGGTAAGTTTTTTGTAGGAAATCCACGATTTCAGCAGGAGGGACAGAGCCTCGAGAGACATGCTCCGATGAGAAGTCGGCCTCACCATCACTCAGTGAGGCAACGGAAGAACCCCCATCAGAGTCACAATCATTGCATTGAGAGTCCATTGCCGAGGCAACGGGCTCATCGACACGAAAATCTGAGACTTCAGCACTATCACCCTGCTGACCATGAGCTTGACAACGCTCAGCTGCCTCAATGGAGGATTCCACAGACAGATCACTAGTTCCAACACACTCACCACTCCCCACAGAGGGAGGGGTGGCACAATCAACACAAGCTTCAGCAGAGGACACACATGGAGGCTCAACCTCACATGGAGGTTTACCCTCAGAACACTGGAGAGACTCAGGTGCTGTCTGGCCAACACATACATTTTCAGCATTTATCACATTACCCTCAGAGTATTCTGAAGGCGGGGGAGGTTGAGGAATTTCCTCAACTGGAGGAAACTGCTGAGGAGGAGGTCGCGCTCCACCATAACCTTCACTAACCACTTGAGCGAAAGTTGGAGGACCGGCCAAGACCTTATTATCAGGCTCGTTGAGGTCGCTAGAAGGTGGGAGGGTTCTTTTCCTGGTTCTCTGTTTGTCTACAATGGGGTCTGCATCAGCACCACCCATATTGTTTACATCATCGACAACGATCTCAGTATAGCCCTGCTGTTCATCACCATTCAGGCTAGTGACTCTATCTGTGGACTTTTTCGGGCACGAGTCCTTTAAATGACCATATTGACCACACTCAAAACAAACTAGAGACTCTGTGGAGACAAAGACCCGATAAGTGTGACCTTCGACCCTGAAAGGCAATACCGCATTTAAAGAGGTTACACCACGCGGTAAGATCATATAAACAAAACGACGAAAGGACATGACATGTTTTAAACGGTTATTTTTTCCTCGTACAGGAACCATTGTAACTGAAGAGACGACAGAACCAAGTTTGTTTAGTTCAGTAACCAGGTCTTTGTTCTTAAGGAACGGAGGAGCGTTAGAGAGAGAAATCTGAACTGCCGGCGTGTCGAGTGGACATACCTGAACAAACACGTCGGGAGCAAAGAAGAGCCCGTGCTCGACTATTTGAGCAACCATGGGCACTGTGGAAACAAAGATTACCACGCGTTTATTCATGCGAGAAGCCGCTTTTACATTATCCAAACCGATTAACTCTCCGACCGCAAGGATAATGACCTCCACATCGATTCCCGACGGAGGTGAGCAAACTACCCCATGCTTCCGGGTTAGCGCTTCAAGAGACGTGTAACGAGAGCTATCCGCCATCGTTTGCACGTTTAAACAAAGGATAAATGTATAAAGGGTTAATGAAGCCAAAAAGCTCCAGTAAACAAACGAAAAATAAAAATATTTACGAAAAAAGAAACGGAAAAAGTATTATGATTTGTAACACGAGGCGAAAAAAAACCCGAAGAGGGAACCGCCCTAAGGGGGAACCTTTACCGGTCTCACCACGTGTGCTCTCTCACTTTCTCACTCTCAAGAGGGGGGGAGGGATGATAACGTGGAAGGGTGACACACAAAAGACGGAACAAAGGTGAGAAAAGGTAAGGGGAGGGTAAAGATACAAACCACGAGCACGGAGCTACAATGCCAAGACACGAACAGACGCCATGACACCGCACCCAGCACACCGACAGCCGATAGGTGGCGACAGAGAGAGAGAGAGAGAGAGAGAGAGAGAGAGAGAGAGAGAAAGAGAGAGAGAAAGAGAGGGGGGAGCGAAGGGTATAGCACATTATTTTTATTAGAGCGAGAGACAGAGAGACAGAGACAGAGAGACAGACAGACAGACAGACAGAGAGAGAGAGAGAGGGGGGGAGCAAAGGGTATAGCACATTATTTTTATTAGAGTGAGAGAAAGAGAGACAGAGAGACAGAAACAGAGACAGAGAGACAGACAGACAGAGAGAGAGAGAGAGAGAGAGAGAGAGAGAGAGAGAGAGAGAGAGATAGAGAAAAAGAGAGGGGGGAGCGAAGGGTATAGCACATTATTTTTATTAGAGC
Source organism: Myxine glutinosa (assembly GCF_964187855.1). Taxonomy (NCBI): domain Eukaryota; kingdom Metazoa; phylum Chordata; class Myxini; order Myxiniformes; family Myxinidae; genus Myxine; species Myxine glutinosa. The sequence continues at coordinate 46,512,826 of NC_136270.1, forward strand.
GAGAGAAAGAGAGACAGAGAGACAGAGACAAGACAGAGACAGAGAGACAGACAGACAGAGAGAGAGAGAGAGAGAGAGTGAGAGGGCAGCGAAGGGTAGAGCACATTATTTTTATTAGAGCGATAGAAAGAGAGTCAGAGAGACAGAGACAGAGAGAGACAGAGACAGTGACAGAGACAAAGAGAGAGAGATAGAGAGAGACAGAGACAGAGAGAGATTTGAAAGAAGGGTTTCTGAGTTAGTTAGTCAGAGAGAGAGAGACAGAGAGAGACAGAGAGACAGAAAGGGAGACAGAGAGACAGCGAGACAGAGAGACAGAGAGACAGAGAGAGAGACTTGACTTTTGTGTGCTTTTATTATAAAAGTATCAAAACACACGGAAAACACCACACATTTTTACAAGAGAAGAAAGTTGTAAAAGCAAAAAAGATGTATATACATACAGTCACGTGAAAAAGTAAGTACACCCCCATGTAAAGTTTTGACTTTTTCAACATATTTCAACATACAGCTATTTGATCTTCATTTCAACAATATTGATAGATAAAGGTGATATAATATAACAAATATCATGAAACATTTACATTTTGTAGTCCAGTGTATAATTTAAATAAACATAAATGCAAATTTCACATGTGGAAAAAGTAAGTACACCCTTGGCTCTAATCGGTGGTATTGCCCCCTTTGGCAGAAACAACCTCAAGTAGGCGTTTCTTATAACTGTCTACCAGTCTCTGACATCGACTGGGAGAAATTTTTGCCCACTCCTCCATGCAGAATTCTTTCAGCTGTGCGATGTTTGAGTGGTTTCTTGCATGCACAGCTCGTTTCAAATCCCCCCACAACATCTCGATGGGATTTAGATCTGGGCTTTGACTTGGCCATTCCAGAACCCTCCATTTCTTTCTTTTCAGCCATTCCTTGGTGGATTTACTGGTATGTTTAGGGTCATTGTCATGTTGCAAGGTCCACATTCGGTTGAGCTTCAAGTTTCCGACATATGGCCTCACATTATCCTCAAGCACCCTCTGGTACAATGAAGAATTCATAGTGGATTATACAATGGTGAGCTGCCCAGGCCCTGATGCAGCAAAGCTGCCCCAAACCATAATATTTCCACCACCATGCTTTTAAAGTTGGTATCAGGTTCTTGTGGTCAAATGCTGTCTTTGATTTTCACCAAACATGTCTTCTGGTACTGTGACCAAATAGCTCTACCTTTGACTCATCTGTCTAGAGCACATTGTTCCAGAAGTGTTGGTCTTTGCCTAGGTGTTCATTGGCAAACTTTAGTCTTGCCCCGATGTTCTTTCTGGACAGCAAAGGTTTCCTCCTGGCACACCTCCCATGCAGATCAAATTTGTGCAGCCTCTTTCGAATGGTAGACTCGTGCACTTTGACATCAACAGTGGCAAGAGCTACCTGTAGGTCCCGTGATGACATTCTGGGGTTCTTCGAGACTTCTTTCAGCAGCTTGCGGTCTGCTCTCGGGCTGAACTTGCTGGGGCGGCCTGGCCTGAACAAGTTGGCAGTTGTTTGGAATCTTCTCCACTTTTAGATGATCTTCCCGACAGTCGAATGATTGATTTCAAATTGTTTGGAGATCTTTTTGAATCCCGCCCAGACTCGGCGGCATTTATAACCTTCTTTCTGAAGGCCTCAGAGAGCTCTTTTGATCAAGGCATGGTGATGCCGCACACTTCAACAACAAAGAGCAAACCAAACGAAATGTCTGAGGTTTAAATAAGACAGGTACCTCCAAGATCCTCTCTAACGATGTTCTAATCATTTCCACCTGAGCTGGTGCACCGGATTCTAATGTTAGGTATTTGAAGTAGTGATAAATGTAGGGGTGTACTTACTTTTTCCACCTGCGAAATTTGCATTTATGTTTATTTAAATTATACAATGGACTACAAAATGTAAATGTTTCATATTTGTTATATTATATCACCTTTATCTATCAATATTGTTGAAATGAAGATCAAATAGCTGTATGTTGAAATATGTTGAAAAAGTCAAAACTTTACATGGGGTGTACTTACTTTTTCACGTGACTATATATATGTGGACATTGAGCATGAGTAAAATTTACAAAAACAAACAACACCTCATCTGTAAAAAAAATCGTCGTTCACACTGCCGAAACTTATCTGGGCCGACACTATTCCTTAAAAGCAAAAGAGCACATTTTCATCTCTGCCACTCAATTTGATCTTCCTAGTTTTATAAATTGCAAGTTTAGCAATCCCGCACCGAAAATTCAAGAAAGGGACTGCTGTCTTGCTCTTGGTGCTCGTTTCATTGCCATATAGAAAAATTGGAACAGAAAAAACAAACTTAAATTTATAAAATAACTGTTGGAGGAAACAAAAAAGGGGTACCAATCTCCGACATTTCACGAAAGCATGGGTCACATTTTCAGGCTCTTCACAAAAAGGACAAACATTCTGTACAGAGGTATCAAACTTATTAAGTAAGTATTTGGTGACCAGGGCCTGATGAACTAATCTCCAATTTAAGTCTCCGGTTCGACCTAAAGTTGGAGACCTATACATCTCTTTCCACACTGGAGATAGGAACGAACTAGCCGGAATGATCTCCTCCCACCGATTTTTAAAAGGTTTTGTGAAACCCGGTATAAGCGGGCACCTCTTGAGGTATAAGCACCTCTTGGCATATCCCATAAATAACTTTTTTCCCCATCACATGAAACACACCACAACCATCTGTATTTGAGAAGACACACTGTTGTTTTTTTGAGGTGATTTGGAGCTCGGGGAAATAGTGACGAGAGTCCACCACTTCATCTGCCCCAGTCCACCCGATATTTAATTCCCTGAAAGTTTTAATCACAACTCTCAAAACTTTGTCCACCATTCGAGATGACCGAACCCCCATTTTTGATGTGAGAGAGCCGGTGGATAGCCATCCATTTAGGGAAGGCTTCATCAGGTCTCGCACTCTGTTTATTCCATTACTGGTGAAGCAATGTATAAATGACCTGGAGGATGAAATTTCAGGGAATAAAGGATTCAGAACCAATGGCTCATGCATATATTTTTTGGCATCGTAGGACACCTCTAATCGTTGTTTTCCAAGGACTTGCCAGGCATTCAAAAGGCTCTGATGAAACTCAGGGAGCAGAGTCGTGTTGACATGCTGCAGGTCCATGAGGAAGAGCTCTCGGTCATACTTCAACCCATCTGCTTCCTGCAGCCAAGCATTTGTGAGAGGCCGCCACAGGACACGCACACCATACAATAAACGCTTTATCGTCAACATGCGGAAAGCCATTATCCGACTCGGGACATGTATCAAGCTTTGGCCACCTGCATTTCGAGGTCTGCACACCACGTCTGGTCCAAGCCAATGGTGGCCTCCCCAGAAAAACTGAGTTAGAACCCTCTGAATGCCTGTGACCACGTATCTCAGAGGTTGGAGGGGGATAACCATATGCCAAATAAATGGAACCACCAGGTTATTTATTATTGTCACCCTTGCCTTAAGCGATAGAAGGTGGTGCAACCGTTTCCATCTAGCCAGTTTCTGCTTAATTCTTTCCAAGAAACAATCCCAATTTTTTTGTTCATATGCTTGGACTCCTAGAAATAACCCTAAATATTTAAACCCTTCTTTATTCCACTGCATTCCTCCTGGTAACACAGGCAGAGCTGAGGATGACGGACTGGGGCCCACCCATAAGGCAACACTTTTGTTCCAATTTACTTTCGCCGTGGAATTGAGCTCAAACTGGGACAGACATCGAGAGACCTCACCCACATCATTTTGGCTGGAAACAGCAACACAAATGTCATCCGTATAAGCTGAAGTGACCATTTTGTAGTTTTTTGTTAAGGAGACTCCTTCCACTGAGTTGCGGAGCAAAGCTAGTAAAGTTTCGACCGAGAGACTGTAGAGCATACCTGAAAGTGGGCAGCCCTGATGGATGCCTCGCTGAAAGGGCCAAGGGCGACATAAGCTGTTGTTTACCTTCAACAGACAGGATGCATTTTCATACAACAACTTAACATAGGAAACAAAATTTTGTCCAAAACCAGCTCTCCTTAATACAGCAAACAAAAAAGAATGGTCAACACTGTCAAAAGCTTTTTCTTGATCTAAAATAACCAAACCAAAACCATGGGATGTAGTACGACCGAAACTGATCAAGTCTCACCAAAAAAATGTTATCGTAAATAGAACGCTCGGGAACACAATAAGACTGATCAATATCAATCAAAAGGGGGATGACTTCCTTTAGACGTATCGCGAGCGCCTTTGACAATATTTTATAGTCCGTATTTAGGAGTGTCACAGGCCGCCAATTTGTGATGTCTTGCAAGTTCCCTTTTTTAGGAAGGAGACACAAAACTGACCTCCGGCAACTTAATGGCAATTCACCTTGTTCAACGCTATCATGAAAGATGTCAAGTAGAGTAGGGCCTAGAATGTCCCAAAAGGCCTTGTAAAATTAAACTGGGAAGCCGTCAAGTCCAGGGGCTTTCCCATCTTGGATTCCTTTAGGAGCAGCATTAAGTTCTCCAAGAGAGATGCCAGGCTCCAGTTGTTGTTGCTGGTCTTCAGACAGAGATGGGAGCAGTTCAAACATCCCGTTTCTGTTTTCCTGGTTCACCGTTCTCAAGGCAAACAGCTTTGAATAAAAGTTTCGTAATTCATTCTTGATGTCACTTTGAGAAGACAGAAGCGCACCGGCAGAAGAGCGCAGAGCGTGAATTTGTTGAGGGATTTTGACTGACTTTTCCAAATTGAAAAAGTCTTTGTTTGGTTTGTCAAGTTGGATATTGTCCATTCGCAGTCGGACGAAAGCTCCAGATGCATGCTCTTTCACCATTTCAGCCAGCAGTGTTCTTTTCTCTGACAACTGCTGGACATTTTCGTTGCATTCCAGATTTCTGCTCACAATAAAGTATATCGTTTTTTAAGGCAGATATCACACCGAGTGTGTTACAGGTATTATAACGACAGTATTGCTGGCAAAAACTCTTAATTTGGGATTTTGTGCAATCCCAGCATTGCCTTAAATTTAGGTAGGAAAACTTTTGCATTTCACATTCCTTCCATACCACTCTGAATGCTTCTTTGAAATGCTCACTTTGTAAAAGTTTGACATTGAAAGTCCAATATGCACTTCTACAAACGTGATGAGGTAAGCCACATACAGCAACAACCATGTGATGATCAGAAAAACCAGATGGCCTTATATAAGAATTCTTGACAAGATTTACCTTATCACGGTTAACATAAATTCTATCCAAACGAGCCATTGTCAAAAGATTTCTTGCGGCACAAACCCACGTGTACTGCCAGATGTTAGGGTTCTGTACCCGCAACACATCCACAAGTTGAAATTTTTTAATGAGCTGTGCCAAAGGCCTTGCACTCGGTGGATGAGGCTCAGGAGTGTTTCTATCAAGTTGTGGGTTGATGGTACAGTTGTAGTCTCCCCCCAGACAAACCAACATGGACAGGTCAATCGTGCTTTAAAAAACCCGCTAACTTGTGAAGAAAAGCACTTCTTGCAGAGTTAGCACTAGGGCAGGATACATTAGTCGTGCAAATCTTTTGGTTACCGCTGACAAACTCCACAGATAGTAAATGGCCCTTGCAAATTTCTCTACATCTGATCTCCAACGGCTGGAGTCCAGGATGTAACACTACTGCCACACCAGCCTTGGCATCAACGAAAGCACTGGAGAAAAAGTGGCAACCTTTAAAGATTTTACGCCACTCAACCTCAGAAGACTGATTTGCATGCGTCTCTTGTAACATCAGCACATCAATCTTTTTCATTCTGAAACATTTGAAACACCTGGAGGCGACGCACACAACTGCGACCACCGTTGATGTTTAAGAATGCTACTTTCATCTCCATTCTGTTAACTATTCATGAAGTTCCTTACCCGCTCGATTTACACATTTTCTTAGCCTCTGGAATTGAGGTTCTGACATGTTAACCTGATAAGGTTCACGAATCATGTTCTTTGCAGTCAAAATACAATCATGCAGATTTGGAAAGTAGTCTTTGATTTTTACATTTCTTTTCCTGAACGCTTCATCAAGGAAGTTAATAACATTTTCTTGAGAAACCATGGTGATGGTGTTGTCATCACCCACCTCAATCTATTGAGCACTTGACGCACTAAAGAGTGGAGTAGAAGAGGTTTCATCAGAATCAAGTGCTTCGTCTTGATCTGCACCTTTTTCTACTATTTGTTGAGCACTTAGTTTTGGAAACAGCAATTTTACAGGGTCAAGGACCTCCGCACTCTTTGCAGACCCTTCCAAATTTACCATATCCCCTGTGGCTATAGGTATGGCCCCCACCTCATCCTCCCTTTCATTTTTATCTGTCAGGGAAGGGTTAACGTTATCCTCACAGTCGCAAGGACTTTCCCCTTTATCTATTTTTTCCCCACTAGCAGATCGAGCTGCTAACTCGTCTGAGCGAGTTTGGTTATCAGGACAAGGACTTACCACATCCTGAGAGGATCGACTATTTTCCAGGTCATGCTCAATCTCGGCAAGTGGTGCAATCGAATCTTCAACCACTTTCATTCCCACCTTAGGTGGAGGGGTGGGGTTAGTCACCTCACGTTCTAAATCTATCACTCCCTCCCCCACCGCCCCGGTCGGAGTGGTCGGGTCTAGCGCTTCGCTTACCGCAGTGGATGCGGTGGGTGGCTTAACCACTCGATCTGCCTCCTCCCCATCGGTGTGCGGTGAAGAGGAGTCGCTCCTCACCAATCCTCCGCTTTCCTGCGGTGTAACCGCATTGGGGCAGGCACTCCTCACATGCCCGTAAGCCCCACACCCGAAACACGTCATCGCCTCCGAGGAGGCATACATTTTGTATTCAAAGCCGTCGATTCTCACACTCAACACGACATTGAGCGTTTTTACATGTGCAGGCAGTATCATGTACACCACTCTCTTGAAGGACATGACATGTTTGAATCGGTCGCAAACATTTCGCATCAGCACCATCGAAATCCTCGATACGACCTTACCGAACTTGCTCAATTGTTCACGTAAATCCTCATTTCTAATAAATGGTGGGATATTACTGATGTTAATCTTTACCGTAGGGGCTTGTAAAGCGAACACAGAGAGGAAGGTGTTCGGTTCAATGAACAATCCTGACAAATCTCACACTCTTACGATGTCTCTCCGAAAAGACCGACTGGACAACCCTCCCATCCACTTTCTGAATAATCCTCTCCAAGAAGTTCTGTCACTCAAGCTTTTGGGTCTCACTATCTGCCATGATCTTTCCTGGGAAAACCACATTTCAAATCTGGCCTCCGAAGCCAGTCGCCGACTGGGCATCCTCCGTCGTGCGAAGTCCTTCCTTGGCACACCTGAGCTCCTCACCACATACAAGGCTTTCATCCGCAGCTCAATGGAATACTGCTCTCCCCTCTGGGCTGGTGCTCCTGCCTCACACCTTGCTCGGCTTCACGCTGTTGAAACCAAAGCGTTCAGAATCATTGGAATCTCCCGCGATGAAGCTAACTCCAAGGGCCTCTCACTCACTCACCGCAGGCAGGTTGGTGGTCTTTCCGTCTTCTACCGACTCATCTCTGGCCTTGCCCCCCCCCCCCCCCAGCTCTCTCTGGGCTCTGTCCCGCAAATATTCCTACAGGTCACACAAGATCTGCCTGCAACCCTCTTATGGTTAAACTGCCAAAATCAAGACTCTCTGCTCACCTTCACTCCTTCATTCCTCTTTTCTCCCGCCTCGGGAACAAACTCCCTCACTCTCTTCAATCCCACTCCACCCTCCAGGTCTTTAAAACAGCTGTTCACCACCATCTCTTATCTTCCCCCATCCAAAACCTTGATCTTTTCTACCCCCGCTAATTTCACCCCAAATCCACTTTTTTTAAATACCAACTTCTGCTCTGGAAGTCCTTGGTGTCCTTGTGTTTTATACTTCTCCCTCCCCCCTTCCCACGCCTCCTCCCCCCAAGCCCTCTCCCTCCCACACATCTCCCTGCTCTCAAATGTTATGTTTGTGTGCTTCCCCCTCTCTCCCCATCTTGTCTTCCGCTCCCTCATTTTATATATTTTGTTTGTCTGGTTGATTTGTTTGTGAAGTAAATGTTAGCTCTTTCACGAGCCTCGATTCAGTATACAAAAAAAAAAAAAAGCCTTGTTCGACTACACTCGCTACCATGTGCTCCTCGGACAAAAATACGACGAATTTCTTATTCATCCGAGAGGCAGCGCGAATACTCTGTGCACCAACAATGTTTCCAATGGCGGAAAGCACATCGTTAATTTCCACCTCATTGGGAGGAACACAAGCAAGCCCGTGTTTACGAGTTAGCGATTAGTAAGTATCAATGCGGAAACGTTCGCCCGCCATTCTAACTCGACCAAAGACACGTTCGTAACCGAGAACTGAGAAAACCCAATGTTTGTCGAACACCAACAAACAGATCAGATTTAGCCTAAAGCCATTAAACACAGCCACAGAGTGAAGAAAAGACCTCCCCCCGGCGGCCATACCAGACCGCCGGCTTAGGACCCTCTCAACACCGAACTGTGCTCTCTCTCTCTCTCTCTCTCTCTCTCTCTCTCTCTCTCTCTCTCTCTAAGACAAAGGTACAGAAAGTATGAAAACAAAACGCCAAAGCGCACAGGATGGAAAAAGGAGAGGGATGGGTAGGGCAGGAGAGGAGAAAAACACACAAAGGACTCACCACAACACAGAGCAGTTGCTCACAGCCGCCATGACGCCACACCCAAATCGCAACAGCCGGCAACACACACACACACACACACACACACACACACACACACACACACACGAGACAGGAGAGAGAGACAGGAGAGAGAGACAGGAGAGAGAGACAGGAGAGAGAGACAGGAGAGAGAGAGAGAGAGAGAGAGATGAGAGAGAGAGAGAGAGAGAGAGAGAGAGAGAGAGAGAGAGAGAGAGAGAGAAGCGAGAGAGGAGAGAGAGAGAGAGGAGAGAGGGGAGGAGAGGAGAGGAGAGAGAGAGAGACAGGAGAGAGAGAGAGAGAGAGAGACAGGAGAGAGAGAGAGGAGAGAGGGGAGGAGGGGAGAGAGAGAGAGAGAGAGAGAGAGAGATCTAAAACATTCTTTCAGCTTATGCTATGTGGCCACGTGGCTACTGCCTCACGCAGGGGTGTGGGGGGGCTTGGGAAGAGAGGTGCCGTAACTTCTCTATGTAAATGTGTACCGTGTAACGCCACCTGGTGGTGGTGGCAGAGGGTAGAGGGTATTACACCTTTTTACCTGTGCAACGCTGAGGTTAAAGCACTCTTCACATGGGTAAATTTGGCTCCCCCTCCCCTCTCTCCCCTCTCTCCTCTCCCTCCCCTCCCTCCCCTCCCTCCCTCCCCTCTCTCCCCTCTCTCCCTCTTTCCCTCACTCCTTCTTCCACCCCTTCCCTTCCCTCGCCCCTTCGCTAACCTCTTCCCTCCCCCGCCCCCCCCCCCCATTAGACAACACCGGGTA